>NW_027110524.1:519141-539423 GCF_000696795.3 Halyomorpha halys
TTATTTATATTACTTAAAATGTTTCAATGTAAAAGTTATTTTTTTTAAAAAAAGATTGATTTGTCTAATTTGTTCTTTATAATTGTAATTTATCTATTACTTTAATTGTTATTAAGATAGAATAAAATATTTCTTTTTGTTTTTATTCTCTTCAGGAAATGAATTTACCTTATTACCATTTATTTTTACATTTTTTTGTTCCATATTATAGGAAAGTATTTTTAAAATGTATTCCTACGAACTGACAAATTTTAATCAATCACACTTATTTCATAAACTTTAATCGTCCACTTAATTTTTTTTTATAATAGTCAACCCAAGACTTCCATTGAAGTCTTATAATACCCAAATTATTGTCAATGTGTGTATCAAGGATTGATATTAATTTTTAGAAATTTTTAAATTTCAATTTAGAAACTCAACATTAAGTCCAACTAAAGGTTTTAAAATATAAAATTGCATTACACCCTAGCATTTGGCAGGGAAATGTAATATTTCAAAATATATCCTGGGTTTTGAAAATGGGATCTTGATATTATATATTCAGTAATATGAATAAACCAACTAAAATATCAGCAGAACAGCATGAAATGACCATCCCCATAAAATTACATTTAAACAGAATGAAAAGACAATACAGAAGAGGTTCTGAAATAAATGAGTTAGTTGCATCACACATTTCGATTCTAATTTACTACTTATGAATTATGATTAGATTGTTAAGTTGTTTGAAAATCTCTAGAGTAAGAGGTAAAATTTGTCAGAGGTTTTTTAGCATATATTGGTAGAGGTGGTTGACATTTTTGTAGGATTTTATAATGCATCAAGGGATCAGCCACCATCTATAATGTTCAATTAAGTTGTATAGATATTTTGTACCACAAAATTTCTAGATACTTTCTTGTTTAAATTATTTGAAGCGACACAACAGTCATGTTTTTTAATTGAGGTTAACTAACTCTCTTATGTACTGGGATTTTATGAAAGAATAAAATAAACACAGCTACTCCTCTTTTGATTTTCATAAGATGTATCTGTATGTAACTATATAAACGTGAAGTAACTATCTAAACGTGAAGTAACTATCTATTTTTTCAAAATCTCAAGGCCTCCTCTTCAAAAATTCATGGGATAGAAATAACCAGAAAGTATTTGATATTTTACAAAATTGCTCATTCTTTATGTCATTAATAGTAATTTGTGAAATAGAATTTCTATTTTAGTTTTCCCAAGGTACAGCATTTGGAAGTCTTTCTTACTACTTAAACTACATTTAAAATATACTTACATTATATAAAAATTAAATTTCATTGTATTATACACATTAAAATATATTTATATACATTTAATTATATTAAAAGAATAAAGTTTCCAAAATTAATAAAATTTTATTTTAATGGTAAGTAGACATTTTGCTTCTTTTTTTAATTTCCTTTTTCTTTTTATACCTCCTTCCAGCTGAACATATTTGGCTGTGGTAAATTTCTGATAGCAGTTTTTCCTATCAGTTTATATTTATTATTAATTTTGGTATTTTTCTTTTTTGATTCAACATTTTTGATTTTTCTGACTGCTTCTTCATGGAATGACAGGCATACAATATCTTCATCAGAATTTTTATCTTTATTTTCCCTTGTTTTGCTTCTTAAGAAGTATTGCTTGAAAGTATGAATCGCCCTGAAAAAAGGTTACATTTGACTATTTGTTGTTAAGAATAAAATAAAGGAAACATACAATTTCTTTATTAAAATAAAAATAAAATTTGTTTATTATTTTTAAAAATGAGAAAGAGTAATAAACATGTAGTAGGACGGAATCAGTATTTGTTTTTCTATCTTTTACAAAATAGAAATTTATTTACTATTTTTAATTACAAAAAATTCTAATTTTTTGTTTATTGTTGTTTAGTAAATTAATGTAAGGTAGAAAGGAATTATTCTTAACAGCGATGTCATTACAGGAGCAGAGTGTCACTCCTCTCCACTTTAAATAAGTAATAATATTTAATTAATTAATTACTAATATATTTAAATCGTGTTAACATTACCTCGGTGGCAAAAAATATTTCGTTGGAGGTTTTTGTTTAACTTGTTTCGCAATCCTTCCATTTGTCTTGGAACTTTTTCTCTTTTGGTTTTCGTTCACGCTGCCTCGACTAAGATTTGAGCTCTCGAGGCTAGAACTGCTTCGTGTTTTTATGATTTGGCTTCGCATATTTTAGATTAATTGAAGAAAAAAAAACTAAATAATCTACGCAAATTCCGATCTAAATACAATCTACCCAATTGTTAAATGAAACATCTGTTTTAATTAGGCAAATGATTACTATTACATATTTTGTTTGTTTGCATAATTGTTATTAATCAGGCAGTACCTTTAAAACGAATTGCTCATTCTTAAGCAAATTACTACTTGTATTTATTTTATTTTATATATTATTATTTTTTTTGTTTTTATGAGAAAATCATAAAGATGAAATTATTGAAAACTTACCTAAAAGTGAAAGAAGGCTCTAGAAAAAAAAGGATGATCTCAGTCCACACTCCGCAATCGCTCTAAATCTTATAACATCCATTCAGTCATTTTCAGTATTCCCGATTACTTCTCGTAGTGGAAATCGTTTTGAAAATATTTATTTAAAATCCTACTTCTAACTTCCCTTCCAGTACAAGAGCCGGGAAGAAAAAAAGGCAGTTATTTCACCCAAATTTGTGATTACTTTAATGAAAACTATGTATAATTACTAGTCAAAACTGATGAGTCTGCCATGTATAGGTAGGGGGAATAAAAAATAGCGGCTGTTTAAAAACATTAATTTTTCATTTGGAACTCTATATCTTAAATACTAGAAAATCTTAAAGAACATTATTTAAAGTAGAGCAAATTTGCTGAAATATTAGCCCTCATAGAGCTATTTACGTCCTATAGTTCTTGAAATAAAGCCTTTTAAAAAGCAACATTTCATAAAAAAGTACTGAAATATCATAGTTAATTTATTTTGAGAAATCTATATCTCAGGAACTATGTGGTGTACAGATATTAGCAATCAAATTAAAGCTAGTTTAATGTATTATAAATACATTTATTTATAGTTGTTCGGACAATAGGTTTGATTTATGAAAAACTGTATTTCAGAAACCATAGGACGTACGGATGTCTGCCAGCACTCAAATTAAAGCTAGTTAAACTTACTATAACATTGTTTATAATGTTTATCTTTGTAGGAGTAGTAGTTTTTATGATATTTGACAAAATAAACTCACAAAATTTTAATTTCTAGTTGTTCGTATAAAACGTTGGATTTTTGAAAAAATATATCTCTAGATTCATAAGACGCACATGTCTGCCAACACTCAAAATAAAGAAAATTTAACTTACTATAAAGTAGTGTATGACACTTATCTTCCTAGGGGGTAGTAGTTTTTATGATATTCACATATGAATATAAATTTGGCAAATGAAAATTTGTCCGAACAACTATAAATCAATTTATTTTAGAAAATTTCATGAAAACTATTACTCCTACGAAGATAAACATAATAAACTACTTTATAGCTCATTAAACTAGCTTTAATTTGAGTGCTAACATATATCTGTACGTCACATAGTTCCTGAGATATAGATTTCTCAAAATAAATTAACTAACTACTCATATTTCAGTACGTTCCATACAACATTTTTATGAAATGTTGCTTTTTAAAAAGCTATATCTCGAGAACTATTGAACGTAAATAGCTCTATTAGAGCTTACATTTTAGTGAATTTACACTACTTTAAATAATCCTCTCTTAGATTTTCTATTGGTGTCGGTAGTTTTAAAGATATAGAGCTCCGAATAAAAAATTAATTATTTTTAACGTTTTGAAACAGTCGCCATTGTTTATTCCCCCTACCTATACTTGGCAGACTCATCAATTTTGACTAGTAATTACACCTAGTTTTCGATTAAGTAATCAAAAATTAGGGTGAAATAACCGTATTTTTTCTCTTCTTGGGCTCTTGTACTATTCTGTCAAGCCCATCCATCGATCTCAATAATCATATTTACACTCTGCCAAAGCCCTCAACTTATCACCAGAATGGAGGCCATAATTTACATAGTAGCCAACCGAGGATTTACCCAGAGCATCGGCTTTTCAAGGGAGGAAAAAGTTGAGGAGCGAAAAAAAATTGGACGAATAATTGGAGGGATGGGAATTTTTTTTTTTATTTTTAGTGTTCAGTAATCTTTTGATTTTCAAAAATGGCCAGTGTTATGTACAACTGTATCAACTCATATTATTATTTTTTTCATTCTTGTTCTATTTCTGGAATTGTTCAATAAAATTGCGGAAAGCTTATTTTTTTGTCTAACCTCCTCAATATCTTTTTTTACAAACAAATACAATAGATAATATATATATATATACAATAAATGGAATATGGTCTGGGTGCGGTCAAATTAAACTCAAATAGTAATATTTTTGTTCTATTTTTATTTAAGCTAACGTTTCGCCTTACGTTGCAGGTCTAAAAAAGATACAAACGTTTAACATTAGTAAAATAGTAAATGGAATATTACAAGGGTAAACAATGAAACGTAAAAATCTACTCGACAATCAAGTCCAATTTACAGGCGAATCTCAGTAATTGGAATGAAAATCACAGTATAACCAATCATTGATGACTGATGCATGTTGCATGCAATTATGCCACTTAATTGACGCTGTCATAATATTAACAATTAGCAACATGGCAACGTTTCATAATGAACACTCTAATTTTTTAACCATAATATAAAAGTTAAATGAATAAACTGAAATTACTAAAATATTATCTTGATAATTTTTATCCATAAGTTTAGTGTTTGCCCATAAACATTTTAAAAACGAAAAAGGTATTTAAACCTTAAGATATACTACTCTCTGGGAAAAAGCTTTAAAACTACAACATTTTATAAACTTTAATTCTATTTTTTAAGAGTCATACATAATGAATATGAGGAATTTCACACTGTCACTAACAACGAAAGTGCAAGATGGGTCTTGCATTTATTTACAGTTTTTCTACTCTTGCTTTTGGTTTGAGGAATTTAATGGTCTGGTAGAGCCACAGAGCTCAATAAACGTAAATATTAAACCTTAAAATCAATAAATGAAAACGGAAATAGTAACATATAAAAAGAAGAAGTATTAAAGAAAGTACAAACTAAGAGATGAAAAGGGATAAGAATAAAATAAAATTAAAAAAAAAAAAGGACGAAAATGAACGAGACAGAATTCATACCTGCTTAGACCGAAGTCAAAGTCAGAGTGAACTGTTGTACTGGAAGGAGTGGGGATGTCAGTTACGTACGTCACATTTGAAAATAATTTTAAAGTAAACATTGTAGAAAATAAAGAAATTCTGAATAAAGAAGAGTTCATTTCATGTTCTTCGTTCATTGTTTTCCTTTTTATTTATTTATTTTATTTTATTCTTACCCTTTTTCATCTCTTCGTTTGTACTTTCTTTAATATTTCTTCTTTTAATCTGTTACTATTTCAGTTTTCATTTATTGATTATAACCTTGATAACCTTTTATTTTTCTTATTTAGTTTTTACCTTTATTGAGCTCTAAATTACCAGACCATCAAATTCCTCCCGCAGGATGCAGGAAAACCAAAAGCAAGAGCATAAAAACTGTAAATAAATGCAAGACCCACCTTGCACTTTCGTTGTTAGTAACAGTGTATGTCTCTTAAAAAATAGAATTAAAATTTATAAAATCTTGTAGTTTTAAAGCTTTTTCGCAGAGAGTAGTATATCTTAAGGTTTAAATACCTTTTTCGTTTTTAAAATGTTTATGGACAAACTTATGGATAAAAATTATCAGGATACTATTTTAGTAATTTTAGTTTATTCATTTAACTTTGATATTATGGTTAAGAAATTAGAGAGTTCATTATGAAACGTTGCCATGTTGTTAATTGTTAATATTATGACAGCGTCAATTAAGTGATATAATTACATGGAACATGCATCAGTCATCAATGATTGATTATACTGTGATTTTCATTCCAATTACTGAGATTCGCCTGTAAATTGGAATTGATTGTTACAGTAAACAATATTGTTACAAATTCGTTTCCTATTAAGTGGCAAAAAATGATTGAAAGACTGTGTATAAAAGAGAGACTGATAGAACCCATTCAAAATTATATTGATATTATTTGTTATTTATATGAACCCGTCTCCAAAATATACTACTGTATTGAAAATTTCAGAGTTAAGCGCGCTGAAGATGTACAGGGAAAAGTTGGGATGTTGAATATGAGCTCAAAAGAAACTTCAAGCGAGTTGTTTTTCATGGTTGTGCTATTCAAGTTTCAACCCTGAACACCCAAAATTAGAGATTTTAAGACAGGTTAAAATTAGACTATGGGTGTTCATATACTGTAGGAATTGAGATTTACAACGTTATCTATTGGCTGGCTACGTTGTTACTTCAAGAAAATGCACCAAACAGTATACAGTAAAAGCAAGTCCCGCTGAAAATCGCCTAATGTGGTCGAAGAACTATGTGACTCGCATAAGTCTGTGTACAACGAAAAACGGAATCGGAGATATTTTTCAAGATTGCTTTGTTTTTACGATTCTTTTACGCTATGTATGACTGCAGTCAATCTTCCGCGCAGATAGACAACATTTGAAAGATCGAGATGAACTCCATATCACTCTTGAAATTCCAGCCACTTCCGGCAGCAATAAACTTTTTTTTTACCACTTCTTTTGCTAGGACATAAGCTAAGCGGAAACCCAGCATCTTTAGAACTTTTCAAATATAATTGAAGTGCGTTTTCAGAGTATAGGAGTATTTCGAGGCGGTATCTGTTTCCTGACTCAAAATAAATTTAGGCGTAAATATAGAAGGAGCAGTGCTTTTTTTTTTTTTTTTTTACCTTTTAAATTTTTCTAGCCTCCGAGGTGCCTGAAAAGAAGATGGCCTCGAGACCTCATATTGTAAAAGGTTTTTAGATTGCTACCAAAGGGTAGTTCCTCTACATGTCTGTACCAAACCATTATGATATTATTTCAAATTTACATGTTGAATTTTATGTACAGTTGTAAATATCAATAAATAAATTTTAAAAAAAGTTCTAAAATGTCAAAAAGGTTTTTGATCTTGAAAATTATCCAAAAAGTGTACAGACAGTACAGTGAGTACAGGTGTAGTACAGGGTACTTTTACTGTACAAAAGTGCTGTTAAAGTATACTTCTACAGAAATTAAGAACAGGTTTTACTCTCTTAAAGAAAAAAAATTGGAATCTTATATTTTTCCATTATATTGATGGAAAATGATTGGTTTAGATATTAAAAATAGCCTATCCACAAATTTAAAGTATCATTTTATTGGATGCTGGTTTTTTATAAAAGAAATGAGTCCAAGAAGCTCCTTAGCACCATATACCAATGGTGGAAATGCTTATTTGTTGACCAAGCGGTTACATGAGTCCCTTCAATTAGGTCAGTTAGACATTTTCGTCCACCAAACCAGGTTCTTTTCCTAACGCTAATTTTCTGACCAAGAAAAATAATCCAGGATTTGAACCGTGTTGGAGAAAAACCGGTATCGGTCCATTTTCCTTTTCGTTTTCATTAAACGTATACAAATAATCGATTAAGTAATAAAAAATATTCATATGGAACTGAATTATTTTACCGTGACAATATCTGTTTTGATGAAATTTTGTTCTTAGACCATATGATTTTTTCCTACCGCTTTTATCAAATGGAAAGACATAAACTGGTCTAAAAATATAGAAATCTAAACTGTTTGCAATCTTGACATTCCGTTTACGACAAGGCCGCCTAGTTTAAAGAATGTCCGATTCCAGTAGATTTTCATTCAGGTTTGTTTTGATGCTGACGTATTTATACACTTTCTTTGTTATTTGTAAATTATTGTTCTTTTCGTCGAAGAATCAAAGAAAAAGATTTCCTGAAATCTTTATTCTTTGACTGTTACTAATTATAATGAGAAATAGTTGATCGTGGATAAATTATATGAGAAGATGATTGAGGGGTGCGGTAAAAATATAAAACAAATAAATTGAAATAACATATTTAATAGTGCCAACGTTTCGGCTAGAATTTCCAGCCTTCATCAAGACTAAAGAACAAGATAACAACCAATGAATACAAAAAAGAAAATATAAAAGAAAGATACGAAAAAAAGAGAATAAAACATAAAACGCACCTGCTCGAAGCAAATCTGACAGCCAAGTAAGCTCCGCGCCGTGAATGTCCAGACTCAGAATTCGTTAGGAGGAGGAAAAAGTTGATTAAAAATACAAAAGTGTGCTGCTCAATTTCATTGGGCTGCTAATCACACCGCATATTCATTTTAGTCTAATCAGACAATATTTTTAATCTTACGATAAATAGGCCTACAAAAGTATACAATAATAAATATAAACAGTAGTAATATATAAAACTAACATATGACTTTTTTTTTTCTTCGTTTCATCTCTTTGGTTTTATATATTTTTTTTCTTTTTCATGATTTTTTCCCCTCTTTTTCTATCCTTTCCCTTTTCTCCATTTTTTCCTTTTTTTCTTTTTCCCTTTCATATTTTGGTTTCAACTCAATGTGCCTTTAAAAGAATAATGTATAATAGTGATAGAGAAATGAAAAAATATATGAAAGATACATAAGTAACAAATATAAATTAAAAAATCAACAAACTGTGTTAAAATTAATATAAAATAAATATGGAATAAGTATTAAAAAAAAAAATTAACACATAAAATATGCAGTGTATGCATGTCATCCTTCCTCTGGATGATTCCATTACTCAATAATTTACTTGCATGTGGTGGTGGATGATTCCAAAGGAGTCTAGTATTATATTTTCTATTATCTTAGTCAAGTCCTGGACATCGACCCCGAGCTCCTCCATGAAGCCGCTAGTTGTGCTGGGGATCGTTCCACGGGCTCCGAACCAGAGGCCTCTCACGTTAAAGTCTCGTTCTCCGAAGCCCTCACTGAACTTCTCCTTAAGGAAAGGGATGCATTTATCATAGATTACCTTCTTTTCTCTATCCACTTTTTTTGCCTTGTCAAGGTCGTTATTTTCATATCTCACGGTGGGATCCATAATGATTGCTGACTTCCTCTTCCTAGGGAAAGCAATAATATCCGCATATCTTGTGGATTCATCCGTATCGACACAGTAGACCTCGTCGAAGCTGACAAAATCTCTTTCTTTTAGAAGCATCATTAACTCGTTTTTCACACTATGATGTCGGAGTGTTATAAGGATGGAGTTGTTGGGGCATTTCCGTCTCAGGCTAGTCTGTTGCATTTGCGACATAGGGACAACGCAACGACATGAACTTCTCTATCATGTCCGCTGACACCTGCGATACCACGAAGGGGTGCATAATGTATATTCCATTTCAGGGTATTGGACCATTCAGAGCCCTTAAGTATTTGTTTATCGTATATAAACTTATTTTCTCTCGGGGTCTTGCTCTTTGAAATGGCGTACTCCAATGCCCTATCACCTGCAATTGGCCCATTCCTTGAACGCATTTTCACGTAGCGACTGTCGTAGAGCTTTCACACTCCGATGCCCCTGAGCAACGCACAATCTATCGGCACATTCAGCAATCTCTGCTAAACAATCGAAAGTGGACTGGAACAGAGCATCGGCTACATCTGACAGCCGCTGAGTAATGGACCAGTGTTGTTGGATTTTATTTTTTTTTTTTTTGCTAACTCCCACCTCTTTAAAAGTTGCACCTGCATCAAAAGTTAAAAGTGTTAAGTATAATAATCGGTCATAAAAAATCTTTTATAGATTTCACTTTACGTATCTCAGAGGCTTATTAAATAACTTTTTTTAAATTTTTAAAGTCGGTCTTTGTGTTCACCTTTGTTCCCTATTATTAATTATTTTTAATAAGAAATATTATATGTTTAGGAAGTTAAAAAAAAAATTAATTTAATTTTAATAAGAGTATACTGTATAATTTATAATATAATAAAATTTAAAAAAGATAAAGCACGACAGGACAGAATTGAAATTCAAATATACTCCGATATTACACATTAGGAATGTGCAACGGATAACTTAGAGAACACCACGAAGAATTCTCATTGAATAAAACATCCTTGCGTTGTTAGATGATGGATTAGTCCATAGAGGTTAAAGAGATTCCATAAAGCAACTCGCAGTTAACTGAGAGGAATAAACCGAAGATAAAAATAGATGAAGCATGCCGTACAATGATCTACAAAGCCGAACTACCAAAA
Source organism: Halyomorpha halys (assembly GCF_000696795.3). Classification (NCBI taxonomy): domain Eukaryota; kingdom Metazoa; phylum Arthropoda; class Insecta; order Hemiptera; family Pentatomidae; genus Halyomorpha; species Halyomorpha halys. The sequence continues at coordinate 529,423 of NW_027110524.1, forward strand.
TATAGTAAATCTAAAGAAATTAGTCATTTAGGCGAAAAGCCTTGTACATATACTACACACAGTCGATAGTATGCAAACAATAAACAAAAAATAAATAAATAAACGGAAAACACATTTGGAAACAAAAAGAAAAAAAAATTGAGAAAAAAAGATTTAAGTACTATCAAGGTCGAACACTAAATAGTATCAAATAACTTCCAAAAAATTTTACCCTAAATTATTAGAAGCTTTTTCAACAGCTGATCTGTGTTGTGCTCGTAAACGTTGGTCCATTTCTTTTGGAGATTCTGATTGTTTTTTTAAAGCAGCCTTCTTAGTCCTTTGTTTAAGTGACCATAATTTTTAAATTATTATTTTTAATTTGTTATATTAAATTAAAAATAATAACAAACCAACTGAAAGGACTTTGAAGTGAATAATAAAGCTGCACATTTACAATTAGTGAATTAATATAATAATGAGAATCAAACAAGATGATACAGAATATGATGAGAATACGGATCCTATAATATATATTACAAAGTATACTCATACATTGCTAATTCTAATCTTAATGTAATGAATAATTTTGTGGAGTTAAAAAAAATACAGGGAGATATGGTCATTTGGTGAATCAAGATCAATTATTGCGAATCATAGAAGTAAGAAAATACCAAGTTAAATATTTCTTCTTTAGTTTTTTTCGTTGTTGATTTATTTATTATTTCTTCTAGATCTGGAGCCATATAGTTTAAGGTACGTTTACTAAATTTATTGTTATAGGATAGTTCGATAAATTTAATTTTTTTTAAACATTTTTTAGGGGTTCCCTTGTCTGGTATTTACTCTCCACAAAAAAAAAAAAAATAAATAAAATAAAAAAGGACACATTTTCTGTGTTTATAATAAAAGGTAATTTCTTTGAGCCAACAAATGACGCAAATAAGAAAGAGGATGAGAGGTCTTCGCTCAATAATTTAAAAACTCATAGGTTTAGAAATATTTGAGATTTGGGAATATTTAAAACTGCGAAAATGCTTTACAATGAATATATATAAATAATATATTAATACCCTTAAATAATAATATATTATAAGGGAGGGGTTGGACTAGGTCCCTGTAGGTGGGAATTACAATATTGGCCCAGGAACCGCTGGCCGGGGGGTACAATGACGGGGCCGCTCCACTGAGCCTCTTCAATCATTAATTATCAAAAATTAATTCATCAATAAGGAGAAACTTTAAGATAGTTTGATCAAGCAATATTGAAAAAGCGCCTTAAATTAAAAAACCGCATGAAACCCTCCACTCCCGCCCTCCATGGTAGCCTTACTTATCTGATTTTTTAAACAGACAATTATAGCGAGTAGGTGAGTCGATGTACAACATGTGACAATCTCACAAAAAGAGATCATAACACAAAAAAAAGGCAATCCTTCCCCGCGGGACCCGCCCAGCTAAGACCCCTGGGAACGAACGGTCCTATATCACTTTTGAAATATTAGCTTAAAATGGGAAGAGGAGACTTTAGGATAGTTTAATCGAGCGCCTGAAATTGAAAAACGGCATGAAACAATGGCAATGCACCTGATATTGAGAAATTAGGATTTTACAGATATATTGTGTTTGAATAAAAAATAAAATTATTTTTTTCAAGTTAAATATTCGAAACGGATAAGTGAAAAGTCCAAATCCAAAAGATTTGGAAAAAAAAATGTATAATTCTGTAGGAAAAATTAAAATATAAGAAGATGGTCAGGGTTGCGGTCAGAAAAAGAACAAATAGTTTTAAACTATTAATTAAACTATTTGTTCTTTTTTTGGCCGCAACCCTGACCATCTTCTTATATTTAAATCTTTACGGTCAACTATATATACATATATGGAAAATTAAAATATTTTGATTTAGTTGGGAAAACTGGTAAAAATTGTTGGTAAATTTTAGATTGCATCCCTAAAACAAAATTATTTTAGCAACCTCCCCCCTTAAAGCCAAGTATCGTACAAGCTATAACGATTTTGAATTAAACGATGATTTGGCAATCCAGTAATTTTATTTCACTGACTTAATTTGAAACAAATCCGATAATTGTTTATATAAAATATTTTTAATTTAATATAATTTTCGGTAATGCTCAATAGTCATGTTATAGATGGATTAGGATTCGGCCGACAGGTCGCACTGCTTTCGAAAGAGCTCAGTCCGCTGGAGATGTGAGCTGGAGTCAAGTCGAGCTATGGCGCTGCAATTAGCGATCTTGACTCGTGAGTTTATTTATATTATTATTGTACATATTGCTTATTTCTTTACTTAACAGTAATAAATAAATATATAATAACGATGAAGGCTACACAAAATTTAAATAACTAACAAGAAATGAAGAAACAAGTTTTTATAAGCCGGATTCTACAACCTAAAATTTAAAGAACCATCCCTAGAAAATATAGCTTAATCTATAAATATCAGATATATGAAAATGAACTTGATAAATGCTAGTTTATGATTCTTCTCAACAACCTGATGCGTTGACAAGTTGTATGAAAGAAAATTGTTTTAAAATCCTTTGAATTTTAGGCTATAGAAATTCTAAAATCTTGCTTTATATTTTTCTATGAATGAGCTATTACTTCTGTCAAAACCCGTTATCTTTTTATTCTTAGACAATTTGTCATATTTTCCTTTGAATTAGGCCATTAGTATTGTAGGACTGTAATGACCCCGATTTCTTTTTAAGAAATGATAGTATTGAAGTTTTAATAGTTTTTAAAGCATGACTGAAAGGACTTTGAAGTGAATAATAAAGTTATGCATTTACAATTAGTGAATTAATATAATAATGAGAATCAAACAAGATGATACAGAATATGATAAGAATAAGGATCCAATAATATCTATTACTAAGTATAAGTTCTTTATTTAATTTATAATCTTAAACACTTTCCTTGAGACTGGTAATTTTGTTTTTTTATATAAATAATTTAATTTCTATCCATTTTAATCTCAACACATTTTATTTTTCTTATAAGTCCGACGTTTCGGCCAATCCGGCCAACCTCAGGGTCAATCTACTTAATACAATTTTGGAACTAAATGATTTAAAAACTCTAACTCCATGCAGGCTATTCTGCCTAGGTCAAAACAACAATTTCAAATTAGTCAATATTCACATTAAAACCAAACTTAAAATCATTTATCACAGTCACTATTTGTTTAAACTTTATAACAACCTTGTTGTGCATTTTTTTTTGTACATTTCTAATTCAGTTTCGAAGATGAAGCTCTGGTTTTTATAGGTATATCCTTACAAATACTTATTACACACACCTTCAAAAATGTTAAGCTCGTCTTATTATTATTAATTTTTTAAATCTTTGTTGATATTACTGAATTTAGAGCTGTAATCAAATCATTTAATGTAAGTATTATAAACCCGGGACTTGCTATTACAACCCGCTATTCCTTAACCTCACTTCATTTAAAATTTCAGATAATCTTTTGAGGATCCTAAAAATAAAATCATATCAGGAGCCCCTCAGAATAGTCATCTTGGGTACAAATAATCTATGCCAGTCCTTTTCATTCTGTTATCCTTCATATCCTAGTGATGGGTATATTAGGTAATTTACATTAATGTCAATTGTATTAAAACAAGAAAAAATAAAGAAATTTATAAAATTTAATTAATTTTATCATTAAATGCAATTAAAACCAATTTAGTTTACAAAAGCGTTCTGAAAGTGATGGATGTACTCATGAATTAAGATCGCAAATACAACTAAATGGGATGTAACATAATTTATTAGTAGTATGATCAGGCAGTACAGGGGCATTTGAAACCAAAGTTCGGCCAAAATTAATTAGAATTAATTTCCAATTGCTGTAATTTGGAATTGCAATATTATAATTACAAGTAATTGTAATTACAATTACTTGGTGAAGTACTATAATTCTATTTCCTGAGCCAAAGAAATTCCAATCACCAGTTACATTCTTATGTAATTGTTATTTTTTTCCTGCAATTCCTAGTAATTGTAATTTCGAATACAAATACTTGACACCAAAACGGAAAAAAATCTGTTTTACAATGGCTCAAAATATTAAATATTCAATTTATATCTGAGTTAAATCACATGTCGAGAAATAATTTAAATTATTTTGCATCAAGAAGTAATTGTTGTTGAGTAATCGTAATTACATTTACAAATCCTTCCCGCACTGTCCTTATCCATGTTCTCTTCATTGAGTATATCTTCCAAAACTTTCCTATTTTTGTTTACAGTGCTAATTTTTTATGCTCCCTGCTCTTTTTTTTTTTTGTATGTTTTTAGAATAAACCTATTTAATGAAAACAGTTTAAAACTATTCTTTATAATGTATAAAAATATACTGTTTAAAACGTTTTGTTAGAAGTAACAATGTACAACCTACTTGCTAATTGTTTATTACCACTAGCGATTATAGAAAGCCTTTCAGAAAATTTGTATAATTACAATTTTTTTTTCTACATAAGATAAACGTGGTAGTATATATAGTAGATAGTATATTAACAAAATGTCTAAGTTCAGTAAATATATTGCATAAAGGAATTCTTATGAATAAATAAAGAATTTGTAAATTCAATCATGCACTATTCTTAATTAAATTTCTAAACTCTGTATTTCTTCGATCATTTTTTTGTTTCAAAGAATGTAATTATAATCGTAAAAAATTATAAATTCAGGAAATATATTGCGTAAAAATATTACAATAAATAAATACAAAAAAAAATCGAAAATTATTCACACTATAAAGCATAATCCTTAATGATCCTTCTGAATTTTATTTTTTTTTTTTGCCAGATTTCCATAGGCTGCTTCAACTCTTTTAAGATAATTAATAAATTCTTCAAGAATCCGTGAGCGCTGAACTATATTTGTTTTTAATCAGGTTCATATTGGAGAAATGATGCTCACTAAGATACCATATAGAATATAATCAACAAGAATATTTTTGTGCCTAATCCCTTCGTTTAGGAAAATTTCTGGATGACAACTTCCATCTCGTCCTTCGTTATCCCGCGAATTAACCTAGTGCCTTTCCACTTAATTAGAACTTTTTACATTATCGGCAAAGTATTTTTCTTACCTTTGTCGAATAGAGGGTGGCTTAGTCAACTCTTTTTTAAAAGGGAAAGCCCAGCCCAAAAGGGAGTTGGCCACGCTCTCAAGTCAGGTTTACTTTGAAGTTAACAATAATGTCTGCCATTATAATCTTAACGGAAACAGAAGGCAAGGTGTGGCTGGTATTTTAAATCCACGCCTACGGAGTTCACCATAAGGCCCGCTTTTTTGGCTTCACTTATTCTGGCAGGTTACTCCTCATTTCTCCCAGATATTTTTTTTTTTTTTTTTTTTTATCCCCCTCCCTTGCCATCTCTGGCATACGGGGTGCGGGAGCATGGGGTAGTGCGCTGGGGTTTGCGCATGCCACTACTCCCTAGGATCACCAATTTTTTTTTTTCCTTTTTTATTCTTTTATTAATTATTCAATTAATTTTTATTTTTATTTATTATTTTTTTTACTGTGGTGCAGCCCAGCGCTACGTCTGATGGAACTGCACTTTGTCCACTGCATCCGTCTGGGTGCCTCCTGCAGTTACCAGGCTGGTCCAGCCCTCCTGGTCTCAATCCGGGTCAGCTACCTCATCTTCTGGTGGCTCGCCGATGTTGGGCGGTCAAGTCCTTCCCATCGTGTAATGAGTGGGGCCCACCACCTCCTTCCACCCGTTATTCTTATTTATATATATATTAGATATATTCTCCCAGATATCAAACATACCGCGTCTAAATTAACCTTAATTTCTAGAAAGAGAACTTTTTTTTAGCAACAAAATTAGGCTTAAAAATTTACTGGCCGATTCGATACGGAACCCCAGCGTTCCACATTTTACTACTTGTGCCTTAGCCAGAGCAGATTCCACTTTAATACACCTCCAAAAAGATTTTCCGTTTCTCCTGTAAAATTTCATTCGGTCTCTTCAACGACAATTAAAAAAAAAAAAAAATAGTAATCAACTATTTACGAACGTCTTATATAATGGAAAATAATCATAAAACTTGTAAAAATCGTCTGCAATTTTTTTAAAGTAATAAACCTAATTATCTCTTACTTATAAATTAATTTTTGTTTTTATAATTAAACTCATTGGAGAGACTTATTGAAATAATGCGTATTAATTAACATACCGCGTTATATCGCGGTATTTCCATAGTTCCTGTAACCAGAAAGACGTTATTGAATTTGTGTTTCTTCACAAGTCCTGTATTACTCCTTTCTCTTTATAAAGCACCCTTATGCCCCTAATATGTCTGCATACATAAGTTATTCGGTCCTAACTCCCCATCCCCAGTGGGTAGATAAACTGCTTGCATCCCTAGTCCCCTATCCTTTATTTTGAATTCATAGGAAACACGAGCAGTCTTCTATGCTAACAAACAGGAATAATATATTTTAGACTTTCTTTTTTTTTAGCCATAATTTTTTTGTTACTTACTCTGCTGGCTAAAGAAACATTCATCAAATTGTACTAACAGTGATTATATTTATATTTTATACAATATAATTATATTATGTTATGTTATTTCTCACTCATTTTTCTTGAGTCGTTTTTGTACTTCGAATAAAAAGAAATATTTCGTGAAACAATATATCGTACTATACTGTTATACCTCATAACATTTATACATAACAAAATATAAAAATAAATTATAAATACAATTTACATCATTAACACAGGTTGTCGTTTAGTTAATGGAGCAATAATTTATATTAAATATCTCTGCTTTGCTTGAATAGTGGCAACATCTTACAAGAAAGTTATTTTTTAATTTTATGTTTGAGGTATTCAATAGATTGTACGTAGGCTGGAATTAATTTATAACAAAATAATAGATTTAGGAAAGTCTGAAGGACGACCTCAAAGAAAGTAAATTAATCACAGTCTACTGTAATATATTTGGAATACGTCCAATTCTAAATAAAATCAAGACTTCTTTTCTTCGTCCGATTTGCCAAAATTCAAGTAAAGCCGTAAATATAATATTGTACATGTAAATATTATATATTTTTCTATTTTCATTATCTATTCAAAACGATAAAACACTCTATATCGTTCCGCATAATATATTCTTGTATAACCTTTTAATATTATTTTTAAAAAAATACAATCAAAACTATATTTAAGAAAATAGAAGTTAAATAATTACAGAAAAATTTTTGAAAATGAAAAGAATAATAAATTAAAAAATGTTGTAAAGATTGTTGTGTATAGACTTAAAGTAGGCATGTTTTAGAAATTTCAGAAATACTATTTTGAATTTTGCCTATAGTTAGTATTTTAGTTTCCGAACAAATTGCTTCTTTTAAAATAATGTACACTGACTGAGTTCGACATTTCAAAATTCGGAACTTTTAAATCAATTCACAGTTATTTTTTATTCTATTTTCATGATAGGAGACTAAATAAGTTAGATATTATTAAGGAGAGAAAATATTTCCCTTATTATGACAAATGTTAAGGAGGGAAATCACAATAAAAATATTTGTTGAAAATATGACCTGCGATAGCCATAAATAAGGCACGTTAAAGTAAAATGTTATATTTAAACTGAATGTTGAGGAGAAAAACTAAGATTTTTTTATTTTATTGTATAAATAAATATTCAAAAACTAATACATCATTCCCTTAATTTGTATCAATTTAGTTGTACGATAACGATTGTATCAATTCCTTTCAATACAATAAATATTAAAAAAAAAAAAAAATAGCTCCAGATATGGGAAAGATGTCATTTTACAGTATAAGGTATATCCATTTCAAAAGATATGCTACACTGTATAGGTTAAGTTAACGATTCTGAAAACCTAGCTTAAAATGTTAACTTTAATTTTCTTAAAAACTAAATTTTTTAAAATATATTACTTTAATAGTTTGTATTGATGTAAATCACATGTAAAAATATAAATGTAGGATGAAAACGGCTTCATTGTTAAAAGAATTTAAGACTAAAGCACTAATTCCACAAATTCAGCTCAAACCAAAACTCAAAAAGTTGTAGCGGCGTTTGAACAACTTTTTGAGTGGGTAGCAGAAAATATTATCAGCATAGACTTTGCTTATTCAAACCGAGAAGACTACTTTGAATCACAATATTCCTTGAAAAATCGTTTTGATTATTATAGTATTATCTATCAAAGATGTTTCTTATGTAATAATCTGTTGATCATTCGTTTTTTCCCAAAATTAAATAAAAAATATTTCTGAAAATGATATATTACTTATATTCGGGTAAATGATTATTCGACTTATATAAAGAATGTGGTATTTATCTGGATACATGATTTGTGAATCGGCCCTGAGTTCGGGAGACCCTTCTGGGTGACCTGGTCTCTAAAATGGGTACTTTTATTTAAAGGGAAAAGCTTGCGATTGAACATGATACTGACCGTTATAGGTATTGTTGGTATAGATTATTGTTTTTATTGTAATTAATACTTAGCTGGACCGAGCCGAAATCAAATTCATTGCCCACTGTTTCTTGACTATACGTACTATACTCATTATAAACATTACCATCGTATATAATTATTTGATTCGGTTCGTGGTTACGTCAATAGATTCTATGATAGTTGTAAATAAGTACCGCTGTATTTATAGATAAATCGAATGTTGCAATCGACAAAAGCAGCTCTATTACTAATCGAGTTTGTCGAACTTCAGTGAATTTCATTGGTAACAAGGCACCCTGCGGATCTGAGCAAACAACATCATCACGTGAAATAACAGTGGAGAATATTCAGCTGAAGGGAGATTTTATACTTTATGTCATTAAAGATAAACTGTTATTTTAAAGTCCTATTAAATTCAAGATTAATTTTTATAGAAACAAAAAAAAATAAATCTTTTATCTTTCAAGTTTACGTTGATTGCTTACTTTTCATTAGCCATATAACTTTAGTGGTGAGGAAATGAAAGTATTTGAAATTATATAAGTGATAAACTAATGTAAAAAGAAATGGGCGTGGTGGCCGTGCGAGTTGTGTAGGTTAGTAACGTTACGGGTTCGATTCTCACCTGAGGCAGTTAATATTTATTTCTTGTTGGTCCCAAGAAATTTAATCTTGACACTCCCATCTTGATTTGTACTGGAGAAAAGGACTACATGATCAACTTGCCGCACTAGTTTACTTACCCCTCCTCTTAGAAGACACCAATACCAATAAAAAATGTAAAAAGAATATTTAAATTAATATCTTATAGGAAGATAGTCCGATTTGAGGTCAATATCAATATCGTAAAAGAAAACTATTTATTTTTAACCAACTTTTCGCCTCACTTTGCAGGGCTTCATCAGGGCTATTAGACTGAATCGGAGATAACGACTGACTATCTCCCTTTCAATCTGACAGCCCTGACAAAGCCCTTCAAAATGGGGCGAAACGTTGGTTAACAATAAATAGTTTTATTTTACTATATTGATACCTTTATTGACCTCAACCCGGACTATCTTCCTACAATCTACTTCATACGGTCAAGTAACTTCTTTCAATTTGAATTAAGATCGTTATCCATTTGATTATTACGAATATATCCATTTAGGAAAAATACCGTTTAAAATTTGTTTCCAAATTAGTTCGAAAAATATAATATAAAAAATAAATTTTGCCCAAAATAGGAAACATAACTAAATGAAACAATGTATTTTTTTTTTTTTTTTTTTTTTTACGAAATACTACTACTTTTTATTTATTGATAGATATTACAATCTGCCACACAGTTGTGGGCAATAGGCAATAGTAATGAATGATCTCATACATACTAAAATAAAATAAAACAAATTAAATAAATGAATAAAAAAAATGTATGTGTAAAAGTAATTAGTGTATTTTAAATGTGGAAAAAAAAATGCCAACTAATATTTCAATTTAATATCTAAGCCCAAAACTTTTAATAAGAAAACTAGGGTGTAGAAGTAGGAAAAAG
>NW_027110524.1:539563-541103 GCF_000696795.3 Halyomorpha halys
ATATTCTTATACAGATCTATTTTTTGCAATGCGGATTTAATCAAGCCCTAAGGTGATATTTTCTCTCAATAATTCTGATAGTTAATATTTTAAAAATGTCTCGTTCAAAAGTGAAACCTGTTTTTTTTTCTGCTACGTTAATTATTAATTATTTTCATAATTTTTCAATTTAAAAAATTTGTCTTGGTCCCTCAGCCCTCTAGGAATTATTCAGAAAATTTTAATAGGAAGTTGATGGAGATAATAAAGGTAGGATGACGTGGGAATTAAAAGGACGAATAGAATATTAAAATTGGTTTATGAGATAATAATAGGAAGAGTAAAGCTTACTGCTTATCTCAGCCATAGGTTGTCGCCAGGAATATTAAGTAGAGTATTCCAGTGAGATAGGAGTATTGAAAGCTCGACAGGCTTTTAACAGGGACAGTCTTGAAGAGAATTTGAATAAGGCAGTAGTCACTAGGTTTAGCAAAAGCAAACTAAATCCAAAGGAGATTTTTATTTACAATCCGAATGATTTTTTTTTTTTTTTTTTATATTTATTATATTTATTTATCCTAGATTTAAATTTCATCTGAAGATTTTACATGGTTTCGAGCCTGGCCAAAATCTGCAAAAATCGAAGATCAGTTCACGTAAGATATTAAAAAAACAACTCTTTGTGATGGTTTCACGAAAGAAACTAAGTGATTTGATCAAATTAACTGTTTTAGTAAAAAGATAAAACAATATTGTTAAAAAAATTATAAAGTATTTGTTTAGTAAACCATGCATTAATGAATATTATTATTTGTTTATTACATTCACTATAAATATTAAAAATTACACTAAATATATCCTTTTGTTTCCAAAAATATCAGCTTAATCACACATTTGTTTTTTTAATCAGTTTCGAATAAATAATTTGGGTTTCAATGAATATTGTTGTATTACCTACTCCACATTTAATAATATATAGTTTATTAAATAAATACTTTTAATATCTTAACAATATTATTTCATCTTTTCACCATATTTGATGGATTTGAGCATATCACCGCACTGAGTTATTTTAACATCATTGATGAATTGATCATCTATCAGGGATTTTATCAACCATACATTTTCATCATTCCACTACTACATATTAATCAAAGTAAAATTTCTGTAATACATTATAATAGGCATTGTCAAAATTTTCGTTGAAGTTCTATCTATGGGTAGATTCTCCACATTTTTGTATCATAAATGTATGGCAGTTTTGAGGATGAGCTAATTTAAGTTCGAAACATTTAATACATTAAATAATTGGAAGGATTTAAATTGTCCTTGAAAGATTATAATTGATATAACATTATAAATAACACTGGAAAATATTCATTTGAAATTTATTTCTTCTCTTTTTTATTGTTTAATTTTTATGTACGAGTATATTTTTTTACTTACTCTTTTCTAATTTTTGAATGATAACCGTAACTTAAATTTATATTTGAAAAATTAAATTGTCTAAAAGAATAAAAAAAAGAAAATATATTTACAAATGGAAAACTAACTAAAAATA
>NW_027110524.1:541153-548693 GCF_000696795.3 Halyomorpha halys
TATATATTTTATGTAAAGCATTTAATAAATTTCGTTTGCTGACCTTGACAAATAATTCAAGGACAATCTACAATGAGCCGCAGGTATCTGCCACTATTGTAAGAGATGGCGGCAAAAAGCCTTTGCCATTTGGAACAGAACCATTCCAAGCAGAATATGGGTGTCGTCCCTAATGCTTTTTTGTAACCCCTGTCGCTGACACAATGCAAGGTTTGCTCGCTCAGGCCATTGTATTGTACGAGTAACATTTTATCGTTTCTACAAAGGTAGTAAAGATAAAGTACCATCTAGGATAAAATATTTAATTCTACCTCTATAACCTTATTTATCACTATTACCTATTACTCCAGACTATGGTAGATTGTAATATTTATCAATAAATAAAAAGTTTTAAGTTAAAAATAACGTTTTTGAGCAAAAACCTCTCACGCGATTTTTCTTTTTATAGTGAGTTCTTTTGAATAAAAAGATTATGAGGACTTGGAAATTTCCTAAATTTATTTTAAATCTGGTTAGTGTTTAAGATGAAATTTTATTTTTCCCTATTTATTATTTTGTTAATATTTAATATACATAGTTCTTCAGAAAAGGTGTAAATCCGTTTTTTTCATATCTATTACCAATCTTTGAATGTATCTGACTAAATTTATTACTAAACAATGATGGTGATATTATATATTATTATCTTATGAGTTTTTTTGACTTCACAAGTACAAATAACAATTTTGGAAGATTATTGATTGACCGTGTGTATAGATGAATGGAATGTGGTCCGGGTGCTGTCAAAAAAACTCAAATAGTAGATAATTATACTATTGTATTGAGCCAATAAAATTTATTAATAAATTTAATAATTTGGCTCAATAAAATATCTACTATTACTAAAGTATAATTATCTACTATTTGAGTTTTTTTGACCGCACCCGGACCATATTCCATTCAAATAATAATTTTACATTATTTTTATATGTTTATTTATATATATTGATTAATAAGGATTTGGTAGCTTTTGATATATCGCATTACTGCCTTCAGAAGTAATTTAAATTCTAATAAATTTCAGTTTTACTTTATATCGATATTTGTAACACTAAAAATTATTATACAATAATAATAATATATAAATATTATTATTCCCAATATTACTAATTAATATTTTTAAATGCAAGGACTATTACATATTATTTAATGCGTGTACAAACTCGCTAATTTCTTTAACATATATATTCATTTTTTTGTAACTAATGTTGAAAAGTATACCATTTATTTTCTAATTATCTATTTTCTATAATCTATTATAATTTTCTATATTCCATTAAATAGATATTTTTGAGATGGGAGAAGGTACCTTCGAAAATGTTTAAATGATAATAATGGTCTCTTATCTTATGGGTGAATCACATTTACAGAAAATGAAACGAGAAAATTTTCTCGTTTGCGGCATGATCTTCATATTGACGATAACCACATCATCTTCTAAACTTAAAGGGAAAAAGACACATTTTTCACGTTTCTTCCAAATTACTTTTTCACAGTGCACTTGCCACTCTTTTTTTTCGTTTCGTTTTTTTCTGTTCAGACGGAAATAGTACAAGAGCCCAAGAGGAGAAAAAAGGCAGTTATCTCATCCCAATTTTTGATTACTTTAATGAAAACTATGTATGATTACTAGTCAAAATTGATGAGTCTGCCAAGTATAGGTAGGGGGAATAATAAATGGCGGCTGTTTCAAATAAAAAAAATTACTTTTTCATTCGGAGCTCTATATCATAAAAAGTAGGAACAACACAAGAAAACCTAAGAGCACGTCATTTAAAGAAGAGTAAATTTGCTAAAATATGAGCCCTAATAGAGCTGTTTACCTTAAATAGTTCTTGAGACATAGCTTTTTAAAAAGCAACATTTCATAAAAATGTTGTATGGGACGTACTGATAGATCAGTAGTTAGTGAATTTATTTCTCCAAAACCATTTGACGAACAAATGTCTGTTAGCACTCAAATTAAAGCTAGCTTAATGAGCTATAAAGTAGTTTATTATGTTTATCTTCGTATGAGTAATAGTTTTCATGAAATTTTCTAAAATAAATTGATTTATAGCTGTTCGGACAAATTTTCATTTGCCAAATTTATATTCATATGCAAATATCATAAAAACTACTACCCCTACGAAGATAAGTATCATAAACTACTTTATACAAAGTTAAATTTCTTTATTTTCAGTGTTGCCAGACATATATGCGTCTTATGGATCTAGAGATATATTTTTTCAAAAATCCAACATTTTATACGAACTAGAAGAAATTAACATTTTGTGAATTTATTTGGTCAAATATCATAAAAACTACTTTTCCTTCAAAGATAAACATTATTAACTATTTTATAGTAAATTTAACTTGCTTTAATTTGAGCACTGACAGACATCTGTACGTCCGATGGTTTCTAAAATAGAGTTTTTCATAAATCAATGTTATTGTCCGAACAACTATAAATCAATTTATCTTAGCAAATATCATGAAAACTACTGTTCCTACGAAGGTAAAGATCAGAAACTTCTGTATAGTCCATTAAACTAGCTTTAATCTGAGTTCTAATAGACATCACGTACGTCACATAGTTCCTGAGATATAGATTTCTCAAAATAAATTAACTAACTACTGATATTTCAGTACTTTTTTATGAAATGTTGCTTCTTAAAAGGCTATATCTCAAGAACTATTAGACGTAAATAGCTCTATTAGGGCTAATATTTTAGCAAATTTACTCTTCTTTAAATAATGTGCTCTTAGGTTTTCTAGTGTTGTCGGTAGTTTTTAAGATATAGAGCTCCGAATGAAAAATTAATGTTTTTTTAAGGTTTTGAAATAGCCACCATTTTTTTATTCCCCCTACCTATACTTGGCAGACTCATCAATTTTGACTAGTAATTATAAATAGTTTTCATTAAAGTAATCAAAAATTGGGGTGGGATAACTGCCTTATTGTCTTCCCGGCTCTTGTACTAAAACTGTCGAAGAATGTGGGACTATGAATTGATTTAGCTGCTTTCCGCTCTCAGTGGACGAAAGGCCGTAGGTGCCTAACAATAAGTTGCCGGCCGCAACATAAAGTTAAAGTCAATTAATAATAATGTTATAATTAAATTGTGGTAAATTTAATTAGAACACGATTCCTTTAAAAATGTCAGATTCTTAGAAATTCTTTAAGAATCTACAATATCTGCCCTAAAAAATTTCCATAGCCAAAAAATTCAACTCAAGAATGAATGGCACGTGCTATATTTTACGACCGTCTGCCTCAAATATGAATCCTTGAATTTCAAGGGATGATTTTTTTTTCTCAGTCGATTGCAAAGATTCACCAATGAAAATGATAGATCAAACTACGATTATCAACCCATTTTTTTAATATATCTAAAATGTATAAATAAATCTCCCCAATTGCAACGAGGTAAATGTGAAACACTATTATCTTTCTTAACTTTTCAATTTAAGTCGGTTATATATTTGTTGTTTACAGAATTTGAGAAATTGAAGGACAATTTAAGCGTGAATTTTTAGAAACAACGCTGTTCTTGAGGGAAGGTTCTTTATCTCTTGAATGTTTGCCAGTTTGGCCGTGACATTGGAAAATTTCTATTTAAATAAAACTTTTATTCAAAGAAGATCTTAAAATTTAGCAAATTCTCTGGTATTTCAACTACTTAACCCATACTCACTTTTATTTTACATAATCCACTTAGTTTGAAAGATTATAAAAATATTTAATGGTATGTATATGCACGTGATACTACATTAGTAGTTATTACTGTTATTTCCAGTGCATATTCCTGGCCTATTGTAACAACAAAGGTGTTTGTACTTCTGTTAACAATTACATTATGAGCGGCTTGGTCTCAGGTTGCAGTTTACATACCAGCTAATGCAGGAGGATGTTAATGACCTCGTTGATAGCAATGCCTGTACTTAGTATAATTAAATATTTAAGCATTTTGTTTTATAAAGATTAATTAATAAGAAAAACATAAATTATTCCAAAAAAAACTATAATAACGTTTAAATAATTTGTGTGATATAGTAGTGAGAAGTACTTTTTCTTGACCAACGGTTGATGACCTGATCTAATAAAATGATCTTGGTTAAATAAGTGTGTGATTTAATCGGCACACTGTGGGACGAAACTTACATTTAGGAGTGCAAAAGTAAAAAAACAAAGATTAAAATTAGCTCCTGGCATTGATAGGAGTGTACGCATAAATATTTTCATCACTTGAATTCAACGGTGGTAATTTCCAGGCATCAATATTTACAAAAAAAAATCCAGGGTTTATTTAGAGGATTACGTATTGAGCACTCATTGTATAGCTGGGTTTGATATTGACCACAGGGGCCGATCGTAACCCAGCGAGTTAAAGCGGCAACTTTGACTGGCTCATATCAGTAGTGGCACTGATTCGAATGTGACCTGGGGGTCGACTGTTACTTTTTGGCGGTCGCACCCATACCTTGGTTAGAAGAGGGTGGTAACCTGTAGATAATCCTCCCAGAAAAAAAATGATAACCAGTACTGGTTTGAAGGGCTATTCAATTCATCAATTTTTCTCCCTTCTTAGCCAACAATTCCAAAGTTCATAACAAAAACATAATAGTGTTCAACTATCTTTATATTTGAACTTTTCACGTTTTTTGTAGCCTTCTCCTCCTACAGCATCTAAAACGTAGCAATAATATTTTTATAAAAAAATTAATCCTTAACTATTGAGAAATTTCGGATTGAGGTAAGTTATCATTAGACATTTGGCAAGTCCGGGCAAACCTGGTTCCCGTTTTTTTTTTTTTTTTATAATAAGAATGGTTTAGCGAACTCGAAGGTTCGATGCCGATTACCAGCAATCGTTCTCTATAAACATCTGTCCAATCACGCCCCTTCTACTGAATCAATCTTAATGCAATAGCCTCATGTACGTTTCGGCTACACCTCGGATGTTAACACGTTGGTCAGTGTAGGAATCCGTTCGTTTAGCCCCACAACCTAACTCACCCATCTAATTTGCCGCAATGCTACGTATAACCTGAACTATATTTACCGTGAGCATATCTCTCAATTCAGCGTTGTGTTGCCTTCTAAATTCTCCGGTACTCATCC
Source organism: Halyomorpha halys (assembly GCF_000696795.3). Taxonomy (NCBI): domain Eukaryota; kingdom Metazoa; phylum Arthropoda; class Insecta; order Hemiptera; family Pentatomidae; genus Halyomorpha; species Halyomorpha halys. The sequence continues at coordinate 546,297 of NW_027110524.1, forward strand.
TTTTGCGGTCGGTATATTTTACGTAATTCTTTATTTACAAATTGCTTTAAGCGTTTTATTTTTAATAGGTTAAAATAAATTTGTCTCATACACTCTGCAATTTTTTGCAACGAACAAATGCCAAGTACCCCGGCGGATAGTTCCCCCGATAGCGGTTTAATTCTGGTACCTCATGAATTAAACAATGTTCTTTCTTTATTATGACCTTTTGGCAAGGAATGAAGAAAAATTATTATTATTTAATGAAAGATAATGATGTGGAACTAATATTTCATTTCTAAAGTGAACGAAGGGTATTCAGGGTGCCTCGTGGCTCTTCATGATTTATTTCTTGTCAAGTTGCATACAAAGAGGTATTCGTTAAGCAAATATTTGTATTGGCGTGAGCATTTTTTTTCTGTTGTGATCAATACACGAGTACAAATTTTTCTTACCAGATGTACAATTGTTTTTAGCTTATGAAGAGGCTGCAAAAGATGCAAACAAACTCGTAGAATAGAACTCCCGAGTCAATAATACCAACAGAACAATAAACTGTACAGCTTATAATACTCTGAATCACTGAGTGAATGTAAACAACAATTACTAAGTAGTCCTAGATTTAGTAGCAAACTTGGCACAAACACAGAAACTTGTCACTGCATTGGAATCGAGCCTTCAATGCACTTCTGTATCTCCTCGAACCTAATCTATTAATTGTTTACTCAACTTTTTCATTAATTTAATATCCCTATGATAATTTTAATTATTATTAATATTTAATTAATACAAGTTCGTTTTAAAATTAGGTTAAAAAGAAGAACGGCCTTGAAGATGGGCCTGGGGTTTGAACTTTAATTTCAAGGCGGCCCTCCTTTGTCAAATTACTTCCACTTAGCGGTTCCGAAGAAAGTTAAAGGAGCCGTTCAAGTTTGACGCCAATGAAACAGGACTTTGCTCTTTAATTGACTCCTTCAAAGTGATGATGGATGAGTTAATTTCATTAAAAGGTTCGAGAAAAATAAATTATTCAACATTTCCTAGAGTCTCGCCGGAGGGGTGTGTACTGACCCGTGAAGATGAGAGAAACTTTAATATTTAAGTAAGAGTTTGTTTCAATCTCAGAATTTGTGACCAAAAATATGAGATAGTATATGATTTCAAACAAAAATAAAGGTAATTCAGACGAAGATGTTTTTGTTTTTTTCATTCGTATTCAAGTCCTGTCAGACTATTTCAAGAGGATAAGATCTATCCGATATTAAAGAACATTTAGTTTTTCTATGATATACCAAGATTAATTAAAATTCCGCTTTAACTACTTTTGAGAAAATACTAAAAAAAAATTATTAGGTCGATTATTAAAGTGGAGCTTTCGATTGGTCAATCCTAACGAAAAAAAATATGATGCCATGAGTGTAATTTCAGTTTTTTATGAATTTTCGTTTTTCATATTTCAATTTCGCTCACTCACACACATACGCATATAAGTGGGCGTACTCAGCGAAGGCAGGAGAGGGCAGCTGCCCTTCTCCTTACAGTTGAATAAAAAAAAAAAATAATAATAACAATAAACAGCTAATAAAGCACTGCTATAATTTTATATAATTTTCTTAAAATTTTGGTTTCACTAACCTTTCCAGTGCTTAGATATAACATCCTGAACGATCATGTCTTGTCCCCCCTAGTTTTGATCCTGAGTACTCTGATTTTGCGCTTAAACCATTCTTCCTGATTTATAATTTGGATTGAGGAACCTCAAAATGTGTATTTCCGTATAAAACAGAAATTACTCTTTACAATGTAGGTAACTACGATCGTTCGTAGCCGGGCAAGTTAAATCGCCATCTTTGACTGGGGGGTCGAATTTTATTTCTGTGACGGTCCCACGAAATGAAAACTTGACTCCCCTCCTCACATTGGTTAAAATAGGGTGGTATCCTGTAGATCCCTTACCTCCCCCCGTATGTCAGAAAGGCCAAGAAAGGGTGTCATAAAAAAAAAAAAAGAACGCAACCAAAAGTAAAAAGTATTTTGTTACTTTATCTTTTCAAATTAACCATTCTTAATTCATTGTTTTAAGGGTTGGTATGATGTTTTGCTTTAATAAGACCCGCTCGAAGCCTAAAATAAAAACAGGGCCTAACGAAAAAGGGAAATAACTATAATTCTCTCGGAATAAGATCGCAGGCTGCGGCACTTGAGAACCCACCCTCTTCCACTAAGCTGGAATTAATGCCAACCTCCAACATCCCAAACTCACCTCCTGAAATGATTAAGGCTAAATGTACCGATTTTTAGTAAGATTTTCTTTTCAAGAGATGGCAGCACTTTCGGGGCAAATTTACTTTTCTTCTCATTTGAATACGGAATAATAAATTTCCCATCTGTAAACGGATTTACCATCTAGAACCCCAT
>NW_027110524.1:555863-610131 GCF_000696795.3 Halyomorpha halys
TAAATTCTGGTGCGTCCCAGGAAGGGTACATTTAGCCTTAAGCTCAAATTGTAGCCAGCAATAAAAACCAACAGCACTCTTTATCTCATAATCACTTATAAACTTCCCTCTGGGCTATAATAAAGAAAATTATAACTTCCATTTATTTGTACATTAGGGGGTACTAATTCAAAGCCTGAATGTCCTTCTAGCTCCCCTTTTATTACCGTTGCATTGAAAACATTTCTAAGAACAGAAGAATTCAGGTGGGTTGATGCATAACTAATTAGTACTAGCAATTAGTACTCAACTCTCCTCCTATATCCTAGAAAACCTGCAATTCAAATTCTTAGTCCAATCCCGTACAACCGTTTATCTGACATATACCCTCCACCTCACTGTACTGCTGCGTTTGATAAATCGTTTTTTACCCGAGCTGCAAATCTCTGGAGCTCCATTCTTTCTAACATACGTCATGTACCAACCCTTTCCTCGTTTAAATCCCTTATATTTCACTACCTTTTGCTTCACCAATCTGACCCATTACTATAATAGTACAGATATTTTGTAATAAACTTTTTGTTTTGTTTTTACTTAGTCAGTCAGTTTTTTAATTAATATATTTTTTCTCTATATATATATATAAGTTCTAATTAAAAGTGGCCACACTGTTTTATAGCCAATAAATGTTATTATAAAATTAAAATTGCCTTTTTAATTGTTCTAAAGGGACCTAGTCCCAGAATAATAAACTATTTTTCAATTCACCACACTAGTTTCGCTTACCACCCAACTAGGTGTAAAAATTAATTTGACAAATCGGCCAATGAAATTAAAAGCTGATTATAAGAAACGAGAAAAGACAAAAACCTTCACATATAATTCAGTTTATTTTTGCCACATTCTATTTCTTTCTACGACTTTTGTACTAATTTGCATATAATCATTGGTTTTCCAATAGTATATTATATTACACACCCATATTACCACAATTATATCCAGAAATTTGATTTGAACATGCCAAAATATTTCTCCTTTTGGATTTTATATTCAATAATTATAGAAAATTTCTATTTTTATAATTATCCATTATTATTACTGCTAACATTTAGAGATGATTAGTTTTTTTTAGATAAATAAAATTACTGATACTTTAAAGAAAGCCATTTTGAAATTTTTTCATTGATTCCTTGTCCGACAATTTTAATGAGGATCTAGCTGGCATAAATGGCAATATATATTGATGTAATGATTTTATTTAGAATTATCAGAGCCATTTACGAGAATATTGTTACTTTATAAGTTCTGTAAAATCAATGCTATAAAATGGTACGATTCTAGCTGGTCGACATTAGCAAAAACTAGGTGTAGCGTCCCAGGCATATACGCCTTGCATCCTTTCAGTTTCTTTTCAGTAACTTTTCCTTTTTGAACAAAACTTCACATAAATACAATGTGTCCCAGTATAAATGCCCATTCACCTAATTTCTACAATTTTAGAATATAGGATTGTCTATATTTAGGATATTTTATTTAATTATTATTGATGGGTCGTAACGGTAGTTGTGGTTTATCTTTAGAGTTTACTGTTAATTTTATAATCTTCTCCAGTTCTTCTACAGTAGAAGAAGTTGACCTGAAATCATTACATGAGCAATCTAATCACACCAAGAATTACATGTTTTAATTGCACTATAATTATAGTAAGATATCAGTCAAATCGTGCAAAATATCAAAAATTAGTGATTGAGAAGAACAATTGATTACCCTGAAGTAACTGTAAGACACAATTACAATTACACTGAATTTATTGTAAGATACAATTACGCAATTAGAATTACACTGAAATAATTATAAGACGCAATTAAAATTACTGTAATTGTGTTAAATAATTTTAATTACTCCATAAAATTACTTATTGATCATAAGTAAAAGCAATTATCATTAATTCTTGACCTTTAGTAATTGCAATTACAATTACTCCTTGAATCTTTGTAATTTCAATCACAATAAGTTCTTAAATCGTAGTGATTCCAATTAAAATTACAATTGCATTTCATTTAACTTATTTATGGGAATTTAGTTTATGTGAACGTAACGATTTTTATGGAATCTGATAGTAAATTGATCGAGCGCTTTTTCGATCTACATTTGTTTTTATTATTATTATTTACGTACAAGCGGTGCGGAATATTCAGCGAACTAAGTGGACAAAATAGTTTTAGATTTAATTTCTTGTAAGGATCCGTAATCATAATTGAAGAATTTCGTTATTATAGTAGCCTTTTAAGTCCTCTTGGTGGACTTACAGTGGGAAACTGTAATTGTGATAGATTGAATTTTAAAACGATTTTGTCATTTGGGGTTGTTTTATTTTTCTCAGCCTTTTCTCACAAACCGTTAAAAATCATTACAAAAATTGTTCACAGTGCCTATCACTTTACGCCTTTTGGGAGGCGCCCCTTAGAATGTACGAGGCCTTAGAATTGTATTTACCGTAAGAATCCGTAAATAAAAAATTAATCCATCCCATAGAAATTACAGAGCAAGGTAAACTGGAGGATAGTTAGATAGACCATATGCCACTGTTATGATCCAGCTTTTTCCAATAATTGTAAATATCGTGGTGGTGAACATGTACAATAGGACTCCATATATTATTCAGTTAATTATTAAAATTAATTAGTTTTGAGCCATATATAAGGAGATTATAAATTTTTATTTTATAAACGATATGAAACGCTATTTGGGAGGGAAAACAAACAACAACAAAGAGTTCAATAAAATCTATATGGTATCATTAAGATATAAATTTATCAGCTATTCTGTCATTTATAGCTTTATCTTACGTTGTAAATTTATTGGACAATTACCTGTTGGTAATATTAGGTTCAAGAGACTTTTCACATAACAAGGATGCATTTCGATTCTGAATATCTTTCAGTCATTAATTTATTCATAACACCATAACATATTATTTTTCTATTCTGTATTAGCTTCAGTAATTTAGTAACATAGATTAAGTCAATTGATCAGTTTTCTATTAAAAGTCATTATAATAAGTTTTAGAAATTTATTATTTAATCATTATTCTGGGAGGATCTCATAAAGATAAGTTAAAAGTATATTGAAAATGTTAATTTGATGTTTCATGATGGAAATTTGAAATTTTTAGAATAAAGTGAATAATTTTTTGATATAGAATTTTGATTTGTAAAATTAAATGATTAGAAAAAAAAATCATTCTTCAGAAGTCAATGCGTAAACTTTTGATAAAAAAACTTCTCAATACCTTTGGATAAAACACAAATATTTTTAAAAACAATTTCTTCAATTATTGACATTATATGAATTTCTATGAAAAATTCCATATCCAAAAGTTTGGTTTCCCATGGGATCCAATTTTAATAGATATTTATTTAATGGAGTTCTGGCAATAGTCAGATTCTCCACTCAAGTTGAGTGTTTGCGGCTTTAGCGCACTTGCTCAACCTCCACTGGCTCACGGCCAGTGATGTGGTGAGAGGGATGCGCTGGGATCTCTTGAGCTCTGCTCTACCCCTCACACGTGGGGGATAGAGTGGGCTCAGGGATCCTCAGGTCGATTGTGTAAATATTGTATATAAGAGTGTAAATGTGACTAGAGACTATATTATTTTTATTATTATTTTATTTTATATATTTATTTTTTCATACACATAGTTTGATTATGTTCATTTTCTTTATCCTTTTCTTTTTATATATTTTAAAAGATTTTATTTATTTTATGTGATTTTTTTTTCATTTATTTATTCATTTTTTTTTATTTTAGTATTAATGTGATCATTCATCACTATTACCTATTGCCTACAACTGTGTGGCAGATTGTAATATATATCAATAAATAAATTTTAAAAAAAAAGATATTTATTTAAAAGATTTATTAGGTACAGTTATTTATAATATCCCACTTATATAAAAACTTGTTGATGGCGTAATAAAAGCGACACCAAGCAAGAATGGAGAAAAAGAAATAGTTTTAACTTAATCCAACTTATTAACGGATTTTTAACTAATCCCCTGATTAAATTTTACTACCGAATATGAAATAAAAATAAAATAACATTTTTAGATGTTCTTATGATTTGAAACTCAAACCGGGAAATAGAAACAGAGAGTAGTCAACAATCCATCCACTCTGGAAGATACATAAAAAATAAAAGCCAATATAGCAAGTCATATACAATCTAATAAGCCAACCAAGAAAATTAACATTCCCTACACACCTAAAAGCAGGGAAGAAAAAGTAATGTATCTCCTGTTAATAAATAAATAAGCCCACAGACTTTTTCCAACAACTTAAACGATGGTAAATAATATTATACCATGCCCTACATGCCAACACTTTCTCTTATACAAAACACAGCTACTTTCTCCAAATTTTACACAAACACTACAGACAAAGACAAATTAGATCCGTAATTCAATTTAGAATACGAAATCCCCTGGGAAGAGAACTACGAGAAATCCTATTTTGCGACCTCTAAACTTAAATACAGTTGTGCCTCTATAACAAAAACCTTAAAAAACTTACCAAACTGCGCTCACCTCTTAATTCAGGCATATATTAAAACTTAATAAAGCACAGGGGGGAAAAAATCAGTTGAAACGAAATCCTAAAGAAATGATCACCTTAGAAAAACACATGAATAAAGCTATTAACAAAAATCAAATGTACATAATTGTTATTCACAATTAACATATCAGACGCAATTAACAACACTAAACATAAATACATAAAATCCAAAACAGAAACAAGCAAACAAAATACCTAATAGACAGCACTTTTAGAATATAGAAAAAAAAACAATCTTTTCTCTCTCCATTTCACTTTTATTCAGTTTCACTGCAAACCTTGTGCGAATTAGTTTCAGTAGTAATTACAGTTATGTAAAACACCCATTTCGATATAATTACTAACAAAGTTTTCATTTATCATTCTTAATTTGTATTCGGTACAGTTTAGTGTTTAATGATTAATTATAAAAATTCTTAAAAAAATGTTGTCGTAATGTACAGCATTATTATGAGAACCATAAAGTCACAAAATGTTACCACAGTGTTGTTTTATTCCTGGTTAAAACAAAAAAAAAATACAAGAATACATTTATTACATTATATTTTAATCAGTACTTTGATACAATTCTAATCTTTTATTTAGTAATCGTCGAAAATGATTCTTCTTCTGAAACGTGTTACCTCTAAAAACAATTAGACGAACAGAATTCGTTACATGTGTAGCATTTTAAATATTTGCCAAAATAAATTAACAGAATGATGATGAAAATTTATTTATTTTTGGAAAAACTGTATTTGGGCTGGCATTAAATGCACAGAGCTCGATAACGACAAACATTCTTGCAAATTTAGTTTACTTTATAAACAGTATGCATAATACGTTTCTTGCAGTATATAGTTTCTGAGATATTGAGCATGAAATGAAAAATTAACAAAAATTTTAGTGTTTTATTGAATTAAATAAACTTCTGATCATCAACTAATAAGAGAAATTTAAATTTTTAAATTTATTTTAAAACTAACAAATACATTAACATATCAACCGATCTAATGTGTTTATTTTCACTCTTTTTTTTCGTTTCTTGGTTAGTAGGAGTCAGGGCTGGTTTCTCAATGCAAAAAAGAAATAGATGGATTACGATTAATCAGGATGAAAAATAGAAGCAGATGGTTTAGCCATTTTTTTTTTCACTTTGAATAATGGCTCTACGCACAAATTGATTCACAGAATATTCCCAATTATCTGAGATTGAACCCGAAGATGAAAAAAATTATGTATAAATAATTCATTAAAAATCAATCAGAAAGACTTAAGAAAAAGCCTTATGAACCATATTCATCTCAACTTTTCTGATATGAAATTACATATAAATACTAAAAACATATTTTTGTAATTTTTTGGACAATTCATTTTCATCTTCACCCCAGTCAATATATCACAACGTATTAAAATATATGTATTATCACACATCGAACAAAAAAATCTCTTCTTTATGTTGTATTCAGGTATTCTATAGATTTCCTAGATACTGGAGTTAATTTATAGTAAATATGACAGCTTTAGTCTTCAAGGCGACATCAGTAAAGAAAGTAACCGCAGTATACTATATTTGGAATATGTCCGATTTTAAATAAAATCAAAAACCTTTTTTTTGCCAGATATGCCTTTATCCAAGTGATATTGGAATTGGGAAAGAATTAATTACAGTTACTCTTTAATTACTTTAATTTGAAACTAGCAAATACAATTACAATTTTATGTAGTAAATACTTCAATTATTATGTAAAATGCTTCTTGTAGTAATTCCTCATAATTTATATTCCACTTCACTAATAGATTTAAATTAACTTTATATATCATTGGAGAAGTTTGTCGGGGGGGGGAGGGGAGGGGGGTTGCGAAAAGCAAAGAACAACATAAATGAACAAAACCATATTATATCTTTGCTGACAGCACCCCCCTCCTCCCCCCTCCAAAAACTTCTCCAATCATTAATCTACGGTCAACTATCTACACCTCAACTTTAAATATCGTTTGTTCAATTATTATATCTCTTATTTGATTATGCTCACTTTAAAAATATATAGATTTCTCAATCTTATTATATTTTAAAAATAATTTCAATTGCATTTTAACAGTTTTCATAATTTATGGCGTAATAGCCCACTTCCTGTGGTGAAGGGGAAAAAAAAAGAAAAGGTTTTTATAATTATTTATTTGATATTCGCGAAAAGATTTTTCTTTAAATAATTTTCTCAAGTAATTTCACATACGTCATGCTATATTGGCTTCTTGGAAAAGCCAAAAAGGAAATATTTTTTACTTTTTAATGGTCGCAGGCTGTTTATGTTTAAAAATAATGAGGTGGGGGAAAAATAATGTGACGAAGCTGTTAAAAATTTTATTACAAAGCTACGAAATAAGTGTTCAGAAAATCCGCTAGGAGCTCCTCTGCATTTAACATATAATACTGACTTTAAATCAGTCTTCTCACAATCCTAATATTTAACATTTAGCATGTCAAAACGTTTTACATTTAACACCTCATAAATACCCCTTTTTTATAACATGTCTCACAGAGTTATATTAAATATAACGTTTTATAAAAAGATTGTGAAACTGAGGTGAAACAATGTTTATAAAAATAATTTTTTTTTTTTTCTAAGCCCCATAGGTGTGATGGATTGATTGGGTTGATGTCATTTGAGAAAACGGTTTGAGAGTAGCCTCTTTTTCTGCATTGGTAATGCATTTGAAGAGGGGGCTGACGAAGTTGGATCTTTTAGAAAGGGTAGTCGTTTGTGCCAGTGTCACTGAGGTTTGTTCAATTCTAAAACAAAATTATAATATTAGGAGTAGTTATTACCTTTGAACTACAGTTGTAATGTACCACCCCTGAATAGTAGGTTTATACAGAACCGGAGGCTATCAAATAATTTGATATGCCTCCTCGTGACAAATTCTGTCACAATTGATAGGTCGAGTGTCGTGTATATGTCCGTCTTTGCTCTTTGTAGTGAAGTATGTTTCGTCTGACCATACTTCTCTCAAACTGTTGGATCTTCTTGGCTAGTGTTGGTGCTATATTGGTCAGCATAGGTGCTCCGTAGAGCAGGGTTGCCCTCAGCACGCTTTTGTAGATCATTGATTTGAGGCAGAGAGAGAGATTAGGAGATAGAAATGTCAAAACAATAAAAAATAATAATTTATGTTTTATTATATTTTATAGAATAACATATCCAAATAAGGAAATGAATTAGTAGATAAGAAAATTAAAATATAAAAATTAAATAAATTCATAAGACCTCCTAAGTAAGCACGTCAAAAAAGCTTTACGGTAATAGACACTGGTGGAAGCGGCAAGCCATCGTCCATTTGAAATTAGTTCATAATTGACATTTAGAATAAAATTTAACAATATTTACTTTCATGAATTTTGTCCATATCTATTATACGCCTAATTGATATGATATTGATTTCACAAACCACTAAGTTTCATTTTGATGCTAAAGACTTACATTATGTGATGAAATGTAATAAGGTATATGAATCATATCAGCTGTATATTCTTTACGGTCAACGGCTTTTTTGTGTCTGAGTTCTATATTAGTCATATTTTAATTTTCAATCAAGATAGGAGTCAAATTTTATTCCTCCCACCTGAGGAGAAATGCTTTGTTGGGCAATGCTGCCTAAATACATATGGCTACTAGAACACACAGCATACTTATCAATCCAAAGTTAATTATCCATTAAAAACCACAGTTAAAATTATTTCTCTGCAAACACTAATTAACGATAATTAACTTATTAGATATAAATGTTTTGACCTGGGCAGAATAGCCTGAATGAAGTTTTTAGAGTGGTTAAATTATATGTTTTCATAGTGGTATTGAATAGATTGTCCCTGAAGATGGCCGAATTGGCCGAAACGTTGGACGTGTAAAAGAAATAAAAGTTTTGAGACTATAATTGGATAGTGTTTTGAATTATTTATTAAATAATTAACTATATTCTTAATACAATCTATTTCTAATATTTTATTTTTTAACAATGTTATTTCCACTTTCTTCTTTCGCAAAGTTATATTACATTTGCTTTCAATCTTCCTCATTTTTTTTCTCAACCCTCTCCACCATATTCTTTCTATTCTACTCTCTCCCTTCCGAAAATCCGAAATATTCTAGTTCTAGCAAAAGCAAATTTTATAAGTAACAAAAAAAAAATGTTGACTATTGCTCGGTCTATAGAATCGAAATTTTACTGTTGAAAACATGTATACATACATATATACATGCATGTATAATACACAGAATAATTCTTTTATATTTTATTATTTGACATTTTACCTATCAATGAAAAGCTGGCAATTTTTTTTTTTAAATTAAGTTTTTTAGATGCAAGTATATTTCTTCAGCGTTATTTAATTTGATATATTTTTAATCTATGTGTATTCTTAATGTTATATTTACTCATTTACTCCAATTCATTTCACCATAAATAATCATTTTTTTTTTGTTCTTTTATACCCCTGAAATTATACCCAACAATATTTTTTCTATTCTATTTTTTCTAAAAGGGAATTTGGAATAATATTAATATTGATAATTCTTATTCTCTGTATTAAAATAATAAACTAAAAAAGTGACTCTCTTGGCCCAGCTTTTCCTTTCCTGTCTGAGAGCATGATTTGTCCTGGACCATATATATTCGAAAGCATGAATAATGGCGACATTAAGCATGGTTAAGGTTCCTTACTTAGCTTTACTTGACCCTGCCAAGTTCCTTAGCGCTTATAGCATACTTCTTACAGACTTCAGGCATGTCATAATATTATTTTACATATTTTTTTCTATTTTGTTTTTTGTATTTATTAATATTCTTGAGTGTTATCGGATATTTAAAACTTTTTAACTCTTGTTTTCATTTTAACTTTCACTTACTTATATGAGGAATACAAAGTAAGAAGTATTGACTTCCATAAAAATTTCGAATCCGTGATTTCGAAGGTAATACATGTTTTAAGGTCACCTGAGTACAAAAAACACAGTCTAGCAAAATGGTGCGTGTTGTGAAAAGTCTAGATCAAAAATAAAAAATTACGATTTTTCAAAAATCTTCCTCTAAAGTATCCTTAATTTTGTTTATTTAAAAAAAAAAATTTACACCTCACCTAGTTGGAAATAATAAACAATGTATAAATACAAAATATTAAATAATTTCATGCATAGCTAAAGAAAAAAATACAAATTCATTCGATTACGACGGGTATTAAATGTATTAATTATTTCATATTCTCATGTATAGGTTTTATCAGTTGAATTCCATGCATCTGGTGATATAGATAAAAAAAAAAAGAATAAAACTTAGAGATTATACCTTTATATCTTAATCCAATTGCCGCTTTTGAATATGCATAAAGACATTCTAAACATAGCTCGCCTTACGATGGTATCAGATCACATATCACCTATAAATATAAATTTAAATATTAATCTCAAATATGTGGCTTCGTGCAAAATAATCTTCTTGACAAGCCTAAAATTGTATTAATTTTTTTTAATACCAATGATAAGTTTCAATGATAGATTTTGATTACTATTTAGAATAAACAGCTTTAATTTCCCAATATGTTACCGAATTTATTTGGGTCAGAATTGATTCGAATAAATTATTTTGGATCTTGGATTAAATAAGCTAAAGAAGAAATGTTAAAGATAACAGACCGTAATAAATCACGTTTGCTTCCTTAGAAAACATGTTGTTTATCAATATTGTATTCCGTACAGTCCATGTTCTAAGGACTTGTCAGAAAATTTTCTTTGTCTTTTACAAATTTTTTTTATTTGATCAGTTTTCTTTTATTACATTTTTGATATAAAAAAAAATTATTTAAACATATCATGATATTATTTTCTTTTTACTCTTATTATTTTTAATTAATTTTTTTTCTTTTAATAATACTCAGTACTATTGTCATCATTTACACTTTTTCTCTTTTTTGTGTTATTTTTTTAAAAATAAGGCAAGATGATTATGTGTGTTGTTCATTAAAAATATGTTTTCATCTTGCCAAGAATTCAAAAGATTTGATATGACTACTATTTTAATTATAGTTGACGTGAATTCAAATAATGTGAAAATTATTCCTAACAGAGTAATGCGGGAGTTTCCTTTTAATCTGAAAGAGTTTTTTTTAACTCATTAATGCCAAAACGTAAATATTTTGGCAATTTTTTCAACTTATTTTTCGTTCGTACTAATTATTATCAAGGTTTGTTTACTGCATTCAGTGTTCAAACAATTTTGGTAACGCTTCTTCTATCTTTGGTCTATTGTTTGAATAATATCTATATTTATCTTTTAAATCCAATATTGAAAGTTACCTATTTCGAGTTATTATACTATTTTACCCAGTTTTTTTTATGACTACTATTTTAATTATAGTTGACATGAATTCAAATAATGTGAAATTTTTCTTAATGACCCATTTTATTTAGACAAGGTTTGTAAATTCAAAATATATATATATTTTTTCCTGACGGTTCTGATAATGATAAATTAAGACATGCAAAATTAGGAAACAATTATTGTATTTATGTATTTACTAATATTGTACCGTTTTATACTGTCTATTTTCTAAGGACTTGTCGAAAAATTTTCTTTGTCTTGTACATATTATTTTTTTTTTGATCAGTTTTATTTTATTACATTTTTTTTTTCATTTTTTATCTAAACATGTCATGATTGTATTTTCTTTATTATTATCATTATTACAATTTTGAATTTATTTTTTAAAATTTTAATTTAGTAAGTACTATTGTTGTTATTTACACTTTTTTTTTTTAATTTTTTCTATTTTTCTCCTAGCTTTGGGTTATTATTTTAATAATATTTACATCTGTTTTAAACCCAACATTGAAAGTTAACTATTTAGACTTATTAAACTCTCCTATTTTTATTTTTTTTTTCAAAATAATCCAAGATGATTATATGTGTTTTTCTTTAAAAATATGTGTTAAATCTATCTTGCCAAGGATCCAAAAGATTTGATATGACTACTATTTTAGTTATAGTTGACGTGAATTCAAATAATGTGAAATTTTCCCAAATGATTCGTTTTATTCAGATAACGTTTGTAAATTTAAAAAAAAAAAGATATATACCTAAATGACTCAAAATGTACTGTTTGGTGAATGTTATTTTTTCCTGACGGTTGTGAGTAATAATAAATTAAGACTTGCAAAATTATTGAACTAATATGTTAAGTCAAGACTGATTTTTAGTTCAAAAAATGAACTTTAATGTAATGATTATTACCTATTCATGGTATTTTGATAAATGAATCATAATTTACCGTCTAAATAAATATTTGCTACTCAAAATAGTAATTTTACAGTTAATATCCTGGTTGTCTCCCTAAGTTTCTTAATACATAGTTTCCTCAGTTCCTCATTTTTACCATTTTTCTTAAATCCAATTTCAGGAGTACTATCGATATCTATGATGATCTGTTCCACAGAATTCGTAATGGACATACGATCATTATTTTTATGAATTCAAAAGTTGGAAAACGCATACTTTTTTCACCAGGAAAAAAAAAAAGCGACTCCAAAATAAAGAATATTTTAAAAAATATATATTTTATAAATGAATATTTGATCACTAATATTAGATCCCCTTAATTTGCAGCAGATTGTATTAATTATCTTCAATAAAATAAATAAATAATAAAATTAAGTAGCAAGTCAGAACTGTATCTACTCTATGGGCACCTGTCTACACAGCTCCGGGAAATAAAAGCCCCAACACCTGCGATCCACTGATTAAGTTTTCTTTTTTAAAAGTGTTGATTTTGAACTATTAATAAAAATGATGATTATAAAAAGCATGTCGTTTAATTCTATTGATATCTTAAAGTTGCTCAGGAAATAATATAGAAATCTACTGCTTCTACTGACAAACTTCTTTCTTAAATTTCACATATTAAACTAAAAATATATACGTTCAAAAATCGCATACTTGAACAAAGCTACTCTAAGGAAATAAGTATTTTTTGAAATACTATTTAATGGAGAGAAATTAGTGATTGTTAACGATTTTTTTGAAATTATAATAAATATGCCTGGTAGAATTACCCAAATAAAATTTCAAAGTCAAACCAGATCTACTATTAGATTAATAATAGCATTATAGAACGTGAGATAGGGAGAAATGTAAAGACGCTAATCTACAAGACTTTACCTACTAAATAAAGCTGGCTATACATTTATCGTTCCTTGCATATGGCTGGTTAAGCTTGCTAGTTAAGCAAGTCGGATCACACGTGCAGAGATAGTAATAGTGAGTTCCTACTTAAAAATATAGGAGACTGCGTCATAAACGTAAGAGTCCAGGAACATTTAGAGATACTTGCATTGAAGACAATAATGTAACATTATTTTAATAGTTCGGACAAGTTTGTCAATTGGATGAAGAACGAGAACTCAGAATGATGATGAAAGCTGACCCTAAAAGTAAAATAAAACGTGGCCGTTCAACGATCTCTTATCAGGATCATATTCAAAAGATTGGGGCATAAGAGAGGCAAAATTATCTCGGAAATAAAAAACTGAAGAGGGACCAAAAAGAGTGGCAGCGCTGAATCGAGGCCTATCTCGTCAATAATGGCTCAAACAGGAAAAGAAAGAAGAAAGAAAATATATCACGTACACATAATATTATAGATAAAGCATTAGAACCAGTGATTCATTTGTTGTTAATGATCTATACTGTAACTTTTATGGTTAATAGTTTGTTATACATTAGCCACAATCAATATTGTTATATGTTTTGTCATAACTAAATTATTATTTTTATGTTTTTTCTTTCCAAGTTTTTATCCATGTTTCTCATAACTAATAATGGCGCATTAGTCACAACTATGTATTCAAGACCAAAGTCACTCGAAACGAATAATTATCATAAATTCTTTATATTTCTAATTATAGCACGAATCAACTTAACTATTGTAAATAGAAGTTCTGTGATTTCGATAATCACTTCAATATACAATCAAACCAAAATACCGTCACTTAACAACATAATTAAATTTTATTCTCTAAATCAAAAATTACCGTTTACAGGCCAATCTGGGCCCTGTTTCATAATGAAAGCTAATAGTATTAGTTCAAAATACAAGCAATAAATATAGCAACAACGTGTTAATTACACTAATATTAATTTTTTTTCATGACAGGGATTTTACTATCATCAATAGGGAAGACTATCAGTGTTATTACAGGAGTTAAAAAGTACTAAAGTACAAGTTACTATTGTACAAGTCATTGTATTAAGTTAAATCGACAAGAATAATAGTATTAGTTCAGAGTACAAGTATAGAAACTAGTGTGGTAATTGCACTAATAATTATTTTTTCATAATAGGGAGGACTATTAGTGATATTACAGGAGTTAAAAAGTACTAAAGTACAAGTTACTATTGTACAAGTCAGTGTAATTGTATTAAGTCAAATCGACAAGAATAATAGTATTAGTTCGTACTTTATTATTAAACAGGCCCCTGGACATATGGAGTTGAGCTTTGGGGTTCTACTAAGCTTTCGAATTCCTCTCGTATCCAATCCTTCGTAAAATCCTCAATACTCTTTACTTTGTCACAAATAAAATCATATATAAAGACCTTAATGTTCCTTATGTACCAGACTCTATACCTCCTTGCCTAGTACTACCATTATCAGGAAAAATTAATATAATTAATAATGATAACATGAATTCGATTGACATTAAGTTTTAGTAATGAAACTTTTAGGCATTAGAATAATTTTTTTGAGCAATATTTATTTCAGTACGACGAACTGTGGAAGAACAGGTAAAGGATTCCCAACCTTTGTCATTGATTGCTGAGTTGGGTTGTAGAGCGATTGTAGGAAACGCCAAAGGCACGTCTTTTTTCGTGCTGGTTATCATAGGTTGTCTATTCACCAAACAAATAGTGATGGATAAACTAAAAATAACTAAAACAAATATCAGATCTAATTAGAATAGATGATAAAGCTTTCAAAGATTAAAATTCTACACAGTAGTGGATCAAATGCCTTACTTTACGAACAATGTAATTAAATTACCAACAAGTTGGTGCAAAAGGATTCAAAGCCTCAAAGTTCGTCAATGCTTAGAACTTTGGTCCTCATTACGAATGCTGATTGTACTTTGTAAGCTTCAAATCCTTGTCTCCATTATATAACTTATTTTCCTTTGTTCTCATTTGTAATTTAATTTATTAATTTAGTTAAACGTAGTTTCCTTAATAACAGTATTTTTTATTATTTATCCTGGTAAGAAATCAGACATAAACGATATTCAATGGCCTGCTCGAATAATAATAATGTTTTTTATTACTTTTTATTACACTATAAATGACATAGTGTACAGTAAGAAGTAGTAGTGCGATAGTGAAAAATTTTTAATCTTCTAGCTTTCAACAGAAAAACGGATTTTAACATCACAGCTACTTTTTAATAATTTTTATATTCGATTTTATTGACCATTTTCTCGAGTACAGTTAAAATGATTTTGATTAAACTTGTTATGATAATATTCATTTAAACAATCTTTACTATTAAATAGATCTTATCTTAACTGAAATAGTCTAGCAGGGTTTGAATTACGAATTTCCATTATAACATCTTATGAAGTAACATAAACTTTGTTAATTAATTTGTGTAATAATTCCGTTTCTCATTGTTAGTAGAATTAAAAATTGGACAAATATAAACTATGAAAGTATTGACAAAAGAAGAAATATTTTTCCTGGAAGAAATCAAATTTCGTTAAATAGAGAAGTAATATAGTTGTATGGTATACTGTCCGAAAACCAAAGATTTTATAAAAATTGATATCCCATATGTATAAACTGAATTTATAAATTCTAACAGACCAGTAATTGACCGTGTACTATAATAAAATGAAGAGGGTTTAGGTGCGGTCTAAGAAAAACACAAATGGTCATAAAACTATTTTTTATGAGTCAACGTAAAGTAAAGACTTTAAAAGTACTTCGCCTTATTGGCTTCATCAGGGTTAAAAGAGATACAATCACTATATGGTTAAAATAATTAAACAACGTAAATTAATAATTAAAACAAAATTGTTCAGTGAAACTTAAAATTAAATAATAATAACAAACGGTTTTAGACAATTAAAGAAAACGGAAGTAAGAACAGATAAAAAAAGAAATATAAAAATCAAGCACACAAAAGATGGAAAAAGGTAATAAGAGTAAAATCAAGAATAAAGAAAGATAATGAAGAAAATAGGAAGTATACCTGACAGATCTCAAGCGAGCAAGGAAATGAGTTCACAGGTAAGAGTGAGAGTGGTGGTTAAAAATACGTTACATTTGATAATAATGTCATAGTAATGACTATTAAAAAGTTAAAGAAATATTTAAAAAATAAACGTAAAATGATAATATACATAATTCATATTAGGGGGGGGGGATATTGCAAAAAAAAAAAAAACCTACACAAGAAGAAAACTAAAAGAAAAAAAGAAATAAAATTAAAAGACGGGATACAATAAATATAATATGGTGAAGAAAATAACATAATCAAAATAAATAGAGATATAAAATTGTGTAAACTATGTAATAGAAACATAAATATAAAATAATGAATGTAAGTATAAGTTGGAGGTAACATATGAATATAAAGTGCAGATTAAATATATTAAAATAAAAGGATGGATAGTAAAATGTAAAGAAAGAAAAGTAAGATGGGGGAGGTTAAAAAATAAACAAAAACAGATAAATGGTATGGGATGAATGCAGAACTTAGAGTAAAAGAAGAATTCATAAATGTTGTCATGTTTCCATGATTTTTATAAAAATATTCAGTTTTTACTTCCACTTACATATGACTGAAAGGATTAATGTCAACCCCAAGAGGGTAAAGGAAGTGAAAACTGTGTGCCCGCACCGCACCAGTTTTATTTAATCATGTCAAAACATGAGACATCACTTTTTGTGCTATTGTCTACGATAAGTCACTAAATTAAACTTGAAACAGTCAAATCATTTAGTATGCCTACAATTATATCTGAAGTATAATTGCTAACATTTTTGAGATAATCAACTTTTGTAAAATAAAAATGTTTTCAAAATGAGCAGTTAGAGGCACTAACAGTTTTAATAATATTACTTCTTCATAATATGGGGAGAAGATGGTCAGGGCTGCTGTCAAACAAGAACAAAATAGCTTTCAACTATTTATTGTCCGACGTTTCGCCTCACTTTGTAGGGCTTCATCAAGGCTGTTCAAGACAAACCTATTTATTACCTCAACTATTTCCATAATTGAACCTAGTATCCCTAAAAGTAAAAATATCTTACCCAATTTTTATCAAAACATGGTTTCTATAAGGCTAAAAATTATACTATAAAGTTCAACTTAATGAAGGAGAAAAATAAAGAATTATTCTACAAAATACTGTTTAATATAATGATGTTATATATATATTGAATATAATGAATATTAATGATATTGTTTAAAGCATATCAAAACTAAATGTTTATCAGATCTTCCTGCCTTTGTACATCGAAGGCTTTACGTAAGGCGCTAAATCTGGTAGGTGGTTGTTCAGTCGGTTAACCCACTGTATATGATGAAACCTGATTGGCTTTAGTCACACCATCAGCATTTGACGATACAGGGTATAAGTTGAAGGTCCTGGTATCGTCTTCGTCCAGCCAAAGCTTACTAAGACCTAAATTCATACATTAAGTACGGACTTGCGTGAAATTAACAGAACCTGAAATATCAGAAAAATAAACTTTTCACATGTAAGATGTAGAAGTATACAATAAAGAGAAATTCCATGATAGTTGTTGAGTTTTTCCTGATAAGGGATGATACAGAGACCATGGACCTTTTTAAGTCTAGCTCACTTTAAATTATGGTTTAGAATATAAGCTCGAGAGTTAACTGTTCTGTTAAGGCGACTAACCATCGAATTCTTTACAATTCAAAGCTCATAGAATCCTCAGTACGCCATGATTGTTCATAAATAAAATTATCCATGATCTTAATGACTACTTGGCTGAAGAAATCTGAAAATGATTATTACTCCATACCCAAGCTAATAAAATTGTTAGGGCAACTAACCTTCAGTATCACAGCAATGTAGAACACAACGTAATAGGCAACAGGCATGACTTTGCAAACAATAACATCACTTCAATATAGTTGTATTATTAACTGATCTTATTTATGGCTTATTTTAATATGAAAAAATATGTTCGTTTATTTTATAATGAAACTATATATCGCTAAAAACGTGGTTCATTTATAAAGATATTTATACTCCAGTTATGAAACTAGTAAGAAGTAGAAGTAGAAGTAACTAGTAGAAACTAGTAATTTTCATAGATATAAGTTCATAGCCATAAAACCATCAAATCATATTCTGGCGTGTCAGTTAACAAGGCATTTCCTTATATTTACAAAATTTAAACAAGAAACCTTTCAATTTCAATTAATTTGAAATTCACAAACGCTCCAATCTATCATATTATTGCAAAAAGCTCTCCTACGAGGGGACTATTATGGAACATTTTAGAACGTATGGAATTAAGAGTTAAGTATCTACAATTCCATCGAATTCTTTACAATTCAAAACTCTCATAGCATCCTCAGTACACCTTAATAATTCATAAATAAAATTATCCATATTGATCTTAATGACTATTTGGCTGTAGAAATCTGAAAATGATTCTTACTTCATAAACAAGCTAATAAAATTGTAACTAATCTTTCTTACCATTCGGTAGACACTTAGAAGAATATTTAGTTGAGGAATACGGAAGATAATGTACCAAGCTTAAAATTGACTACCTTGAAATGAAATTCCCAGAGAAAATATTCCACTTCATAATTTCGATAATAGGCAAATTGAGATCCTCCCAAACCAATGGTTTCCGTCATTTCTCACGGGGCTCGGGATCTAACGAGCTAAATTTCTTAATGTGTTTTGGTTACTGTGGAGTATGATTATTTCCTCTTAATCATTTATTCAATGGTAAATTATTACAGACTTGAGAATTGAGAATTCAAAGACAAATTTTACGATTTTAGTCATTCAGTAACTGAAAGACTCATATATCTTAAGACTCTAAGTTGTTGATTCGAAAGCGAGAAACTGTTAATATTTGAAATAATTTTTTTTATTTTATCCTCCATAATTTATCAAAAAAATCAAGATTTATTTTATAATGAAAAAAAAAAGTTATTTTATATTTTGAAATCAATTCCACTTACATGGAAAAATAAAATGAATTCCGAATCATCCTGAGAAGTCTGCAGGGCATAACACGTAAAACCAGTAGGATTCCTGTATATCTTTACAAAAAATTGTAAAAGATTTCCCGTAAATATTAAATATTATTTAAAAAATTTCTCATTCACACCTGATGTCATTTACTGTAAAATGTTCCTTTTTTCATCCTCGGACAGCTACCATTTCAAGCATACATTGGAGACGCCTAAATAGGACAGGTTGGGTTTTATGTCCGAACCCGCTGTCAGAGTAAACATGTTATGTTCAAAGACCTACTTGTTTGCGGCGTCTGTTTTGGCAAGGGGTCTCAACTTATAGGTGACGTGGCCTCGATATAGCCAAATTATTTTTATATTTTTCTTTTAACTAAAAGAAAAATATAAAAATAATTTGTAAGAACTAATCATCCTATAGAAACTAAATTAGATTACCTCAGAAGCACAGGATTAATTTTTAATGAACGTACTGAACGCGTGTTCCCTTCATCCACACTAAATCATATCCTTGATCTTTCCCAACTCATAATTCTTTTTTCCATCTCTTCGGATAAACTTTTAAACCCACTTTGGCTTATACATTTCATAATTTCACGTTCAAACAACGATGTAGGGTTCTTGAAAGCATGATTTACGCTGTAAAACATCTGAATGGGAAGTGATAATAATATTTACGTGATTTCTATGGCTTTTTCAGATTAAGATAAGAAACAAGTCAAATTATAATTCTTTAATTTTACCGTTTGTTTTAAAATTCTAATAAATTCGTCAAATTTTAATATTTTCAATTTCTTTTTTTATATAATTTAAATATAAAACATGTAACAAGGACGTTAATAAATGTGGCACGTCTGAAAAAAAAAAGTTATTTAGCGTTTGTGGTATTCCAGGGATTGTATTGTAGACTGAAGTCAACTTTTAACAGCCCTAATAGCTTTAGGAAAGTCTGTAGGACTTCCAAATATAGTCAATGTTACTCTATTTGGAATAGGTCCGATTCTAAATAAAATTGAAACTTTTTTTTTTTTTTGTCAAATGTGCCACTATACAAGCAAAACAGCAATATGTTCCTTTAAGTAGCATAGGCATCTATTAATAAGCTTTTCTATGTTTTCTCGTATTATGTTAATTCATTTCATTATTTATAATAAATATAAATAAATTCATCATTAACTATGTTCCAAAATAGGTCATAGGTTAAAAAGCTTTCTGAATATGTCTAATAATAGATATGTTTAATTTAAGACTTTTAGTACCCTCCCACCTAATGCATTTCATCCTTCAGAGATATCTAGTATCATTCAAAGATTACCTACTCGCAAAGCTCCTGGACACGACCTAATAACATCCTATTCCTTACCTACATATATAACGCCGTACTCCGTTCCACATATTTTCCTGACCCATGGAAATTATCAATAGTTAAAATGATACCTAAGCCCCAAAACCCGCCAGAATACCCATCCACCTACCGTCCTATCTCTCTATTACCAATTATGGGCAAAATCCTTGAAAAATTCATTTTAAAACGCCTATACCCATCCTAGATTCCAATCATATAATTCCTGATCACCAGTTTGGATTCCGAACAACCCACTCCACTATTCAGCAATGTCATCGTGTGGTGGACGTCTTCTTTTGAGCGCGGAATGTACTGCTCGGGAGTCTTTTTTGATGTAAGATAGGCTTTTGATCGAGTCTGACACTGCACTACAACCTGGACTGCTTTACAACCTCCGTTAATTCCTACCTCCTATATACTTTCTCATCATTCGTTCCTTTCTCATTAATAGACTATTCCAAGTAAACTACAATGGTTCCTATTCATCCCTCTATTCTCAGTCCGTTGGTGTTCCTCAAGCTAGTATCCTTGGTCCCATCCTCTATACCGTCTATACAGCTGCAATCAACCCTAAATCTATCCTCACCACGTATGCCGATGACACATGTGTGCTCGCACTTATGTGATGTTAATAATAACCCATTAATTGTATCCCAAACTCTCCAATCCCATATCACAGCCCTCGAAGAATGGTGTAGTAATTGGAGGATTAAGATAAATTCCAACAAATCACCTTTACCGAACCTACCGACTGCCCTACAGTTTCATTTAATGATGTTACTCTTACCCCTGTCGAACAGATCCACTACCTTGGACTACATTTGGACAAACGATTAACCTGGAATCCTCACACAACACTGAAAAAACAGGAAACTGCACTTTGATTTCGACTGTTACAGCACTTACTAGACAAACGTTCTAAATTTCCAACACATTACAAAAGACTGATCTACATGGCTGTAATAAGACCAATCTGGATATATAGAGTTGAACTTTGGGGCTCCACTAAACCTTCGAATTCCTCTCGTATTCAATCCTTACAATCCAAAATCCTTCGAAAATCCTCAATGCTTCTTACTTTGTCACAAATAAAATCATACAGACCTTAATCATAAAGACCTTAATGTTCACTATGTAACCGATCTTGCTCGAACCAGATATCACTTCTTCCATTATAAACTCCCTAACCACTCAAACCCCCTAGTCTCTAACCTTGCATCCTCTTCCATTCCTGACAATCCTCCGAGGCACCTGAAAAGAAGATGGCCACGAGACCAGCTAATGTAAAATGCCATTTCAGTGCTACCAGTGGGTAGTTACTCTACACTTCTGTAACACTCCATTTTAACAAAGACTTAATTTACTAAATGTATTATGTAATATACAGTTGTAAATTTCAATAAAGTAATTTTAAAAAAAGAAAGACTTGTAGTAGTTAAAAAAAATATCAATTTTGTCTTTCGGCCATTCTTATTTTAGAAAATAAGTAATTTAAACAGAGATAATAATTGATAGTTAATGTGATAACTAAATGACTAAATATAAGTCAACGTTAAAGTTATAGTTACATAAACTAGTTAATGTGTTAATTAATAATGATAAATAAATTAACAAAGGCAATATGGCCAGCAATTAATTTGACAACCTATAGTTTTAGCTATGATAGTGTAATAAGATCGTTGAAAATAGCAGGAATGGCCGTTCGTTGGAGTGTTCAAATAATAAAAAAATTGTTGAGACAAAATGGATATTTTTTTATAACCACTAAATAAATCTGTCTTCAAAATAATTATATTTAAGACTTTTGTTTTGTTGAAATCATTATTCTTCCGGCCAGATCCAATCCGGCTAATAAAGAGACGGACGCGAATGCTGAAGACAAAGCAGCAATATTCAAATTGAACATGAATGTACATATAATAATAATAAACAATTTTTAAAAAAAGCGAGGATTCTTAATTGACCTTTACTATTTTGAATTCTTAATATTTACTTGGCAAACGTTTTTAGTACTTACGAAGCATCAGAGCTTCAGCTTTTAAAGTTTGTATTTAAATAAATTTTACATATAAATTTAATTCGGAGTAATACGCTGAAGGAGTTTCGTTAGAATAATAATAATAAAAATGCGATTCTATAATTATTCCATAATCTTCTAATATTAAAGCATTATGTTTTGTTTTTTTTAATACTGAATATGTTTCTCCGGCTGTTCTAAATAAAGGATTTCCTTCTATCTTCTACAAACGCCAGTCGATATCAGGTCACGGTATTATATAGAAAAATAATTTAATTCCCGACCTACCTCTCACGTGGGCTTTGTGTGGCAATAAATGCCAACTTGATTGTCGTTTTGATTGATACTGGAGGCTTCTCTGATTGTCAACTCTGTCCAGGTTATGCTGGGGGCAAAACTGTTAAACACATTAATTAGTTCAGTATTTTCCACAGGACTTTTTTTTCTGTAGGATCTGTTGCTCCATTTTATTAATAACTATCGTTATTAAGTTAAAAAAATATAAATCAGTAATAATTAATCAGAATGATTAAGGATTCTTCATTTCAGTTATTTTATTAAAATTCATTTGGTATTATAAATATGACTCTTATAGAGAATTAGTTGGCATTTTTTCTTCTTGGGGCTTTTTATCAACAATTAATATAAATGTGTCCCACTAGAAAAAGATAAAATAATAATAAAGTTGTTTAAATAAATTACAGATTTATTTAAAATTTTATTTCACTTATCTTTCTTATCTTAGCGGAATATATTTTCTCTCTTTGGTAAAAATTTGTACCTTTGTTTTTTATAAAAATATTAGATTTAAGATTGCTCATCAGTGTAGAGATGTCTCTAAACTGCCACACTCACCATGACATATACGACCTACTCTTTCATTTATCATCAGGAAAGGATATGTATAGTGGAGTTCTGAAGGAAACTATGAAATATCTTAGATAAAATGTAAAAAAATCAGAATATTTTTAAAAAGTTTTGTTAAGAGCAGTTACCCAAGATTCCCAATAAGGAATTAACTCACATTAATTAGGTATGCGATAAACCTTTGCGAGGATCATTGCCAAATATATCCCCCAGGATGAGATGGCATGATATTCGTTTAATTAATCAAACACTTCAAATCATTTTTTTTTTTTTTTAAGAAAAAATAAATAGCAATATGATAAAGAAAACAAAGAGAAGGTGGATATGGTCAGAAATTACATAAACTGACTGGTAAGTATTATTGTTTTAATGAGGGCCAACGTTTCAAAATAATTACTTCGACTTCGTCAGGGCTAATTAAAACAAGATTTAGAATCATATAATCATATAATATTTGAGTACCAAGGGAAAAATAAGAATGAATAAAGTGGGGAAGAGTATGGAACAGTAAATTAGTATAAGATAAGTATTCTATTCCAGACAAATACTCTATGTCAAATATATTTGTTGAGAGAGCTACCATTTAAAGTAAATCTAACCAATTTTTTTCAAATTGCCATAGACAGCAGCTTTTCCCAACAAAACATATTTGTATTGAGGTGTAGATAGTTGACCGTAGATTAATGCTTGAAGAAGTTTGTCGGGGGGTGCGGTCAGCAAAGAACAACATAAATAAACAAAACCATATTTATTTATTTTATGCCGACGTTTCGACCTGAGTTTCAGGTCTTCATCAGGGGTTGTTTCTTAGAGGAGGGAAATATTAGTACTGACCCCTGCTATATTAGTAGCAGTACTAATATTTCCCTCCTCTAAGACACAACCCCTGATGAAGACCTGAAACTCAGGTCGAAACGTCGGCATAAAATAAATAAATATGGTTTTGTTTATTTATGTTGTTCTTTGCTGACCGCACCCCCCGACAAACTTCTTCAAAACATATTTGAAATTAATTCTTATTTAAACACACAAAATAAGATCTTACTCCGACTTACATTACGAGAAATTATATGAAATAGTATTTAATAAACTTGAAAATATACTATGGTGTATAAACTGCCGTTCAAAAGTTCAGAACCAAAGGTCTCTGGTGTAATAACTGTCCCGAAATCATACCAACACATGATATGAGGTCTATCTTGTTTTGAAATATATAAAACAATAAGTTATTATTTTTTTTGAAGTGAAACTTCCTTACTGACGCTCTACAAATCAAGAAAAAAAAAGTTATACGGGAGTAAACTTACTTTGTAACGCGAGGGAACACTCGAAATGAAACAGAAGTGGTGGGGTCTAGCTCTCAATTTGCTTTAAATTTAGCTTAAAATATCTGGAAAACTAAAAATCGTAATTGCATACTGGGGAAAATGTTCAGCATTTTCTATAAAATTGTATATTGACACTACACCAAGATAGAGAGCCGGAAACTGGAAAAGATGGCGCCCGAAATGAAATGATAACGAGTTTTTGAACATTTGAACTATAATATTTTGAAAACCAAAAATCGGAGTTGCATATTGTAACTGATGGAAATTTTTAGTATTCCCTCCTCTTTTTAATGAGCTATAATTCAAAATTCTATCTTGATTCTATACCAATTTAGAGAGACAAAAATCGGAAAATATAAAAAGATAAATGGAATGATAACGATTTTTTGATCATTTCATAAGCTCACCACGAAAATTTACAAAAGAGATGGCACATCTGATGCAGTATTATTTTTTACAGTGCTTACATTAATTATTTTAACTATTACAAACAAAATATATCAACATTTACTTATAATTCCAATGATAATGTAAACTATAATTTCACCAATGAATAGTCGTATTAAATAATTATAATAAACTAAGATAATAAAAGTTTTATTGAATATTAAAAATAATCATTATTAATAAAATTTCAATGCATTGTTCCATTTCCAGAAGTTTCAAATCGGTCGGGCAGTCCTATTTTTTTTATTCTGTAAAGCATTGTTAATTCTTGGATATCTAAGCCACCTATCTACCTACATATTGAAAAGTCAAGATGGATTTCATGTTCATTTATAAGTTTTTTCAATGGAAAAAAAGGTTTCTTGAAAACTGTAAAGTCTACATACATATTTACCTAGCCCTTTCTTTGCCACATGGCAATACAAAACTATTTTTATTTTTTTCTTACTTTCTTAAGAAAAAAAAAATATATATATATGTAATAGTTATATTATAATATAATAGTTATGTATTGATCGGATGTTGTCAATACATAACTTATTATATTATGTTTTAAATAAATAAATATTATGTTGAAAGAGCGTAATGAGAAGAAGAGGGAAAGGGAGTGATGCGACGGTACTTCCCAATATTTATTTTTTATTTTTTTATTAATTTATTTAATGTAATTTACAACTGTACAAAATAATAAATATAATAAGTAAATATGTGGAATGTTATTATTTATTTTAAAAAACCTTTTGATGGGAAATTATTGAAATCGGGTTTACCGCTTTACCAGTTGATTAATTTCCTTTATTGAGTATGTTCCTCTGTAACTCTTTTAGTTTATTTATTTTTTACTAAAGTTGGATTTAAAAATATTTTTAGTTTCCTTTTATTTATTCGAAAATGTATGTAATTTATTTCCAAATAAATTGTTTTGTAAAAAAAATAAGCTTAAAATATAAAATATATATACCGCGTAAGCAATATCTTAAAGATGATAAAGGTAAAAATTTATTTTTTTATAATATATTTAAGTATTATAAATAAGAAGAGTTCTTCTATTATTTTTTTTAAGTCCCATGTGGCTTGAAGTAAGGAATATTATTTCATTCCATTTTATTATTAGATTCTCACTGGTGTATTTTAATTTTTAAAATTTATTTTCTTTTTTTATTTGGCTTGAAATAGGTTCCTTAGAATTATGAGCATAGCTTCACTGAAAAGTAGAATTTTAAAAAAGTTTCAATTAGATTCTTATATTTATGTTAAAAATTTTAATCATAGAATATGTAACAACAGTGAGGCTGCAGCACTGCGTAAGTTTGCTAATAAATTTGCTTAAAATACAACTGTGGTTCCATTCACATTTTTTTATAAGAGCGTAGTGAATGAAAATTAATTAAAGGGGCTTTAGAAAAAAAAAAAATCTAATGAAAAAAGATAAATGACTCTCTTGGTTGCCATTTATTTCTGATTTATATTCGTCTCTGGAGGAATATTAAAAAACTTTATCCCCGCTTTGCAGCTTGCTAGTATATTACGGAACATTTTTGTTGGTTATTCAGCAGTAAAGACTCATTAACGAAACTTTTCTTATCAGTAAACAGAAGCCGCGAATGTTTTTATTCAGACTGACATTATTTCACTAAAATTAATTTTTTTTTTTTTCCATTTTGTAATTATATCTATACAAAGCAAATAAATAGACTAAATTTACTATACGATTAGTTGGTAAGACAGAAAGTTTCCACATGTACTATAATGTTTGTAACTACTGAAGGGTGCAAAAAGCAGTATAAAGGCCCGTTTACACGGTGATATTTTACAGTCATTGTAGTAACTGTCACAACTGCCATGTTAAAACTGTAATATAATTACCATCATGACAGCATTTACTGTGGTGGTAGTTCTGATGCACATGTCTGACATGGTAGTAGATACTACATGTTACAGATGTGTAGGTTCTGTCATGTTAATTGCAATGTGAATACGCCTGGGCAGTGAACTGTTGAACCTTATCCTGCTTATCAACTATAATGATAAAATATTTTTCTTCCATATTATGGTGCTTTGATGATTTTTGTAGTTGAAATTAATTGTACTACTATCAATTAATTTTTATCATATTTTTTCTTTAGTTTAGTATGTACACATAAAGTATGAATTACTTAAGTATGAACACTAATAGTTATTATTCTTAAATAAAAACCACTATTAAAAAAAAAAACAGAAATCGATTTTATTTAACGTTTTTTACCTTATCAACAGTAATGGTGAATTGACAGTAAAAGAAATTGCCATTTTTCTAATAGGTTTTGGTTAATATTACTGTCACCATACAGGATACTTCCACATTGCACGACTGTACCACTTTCCTGGGAGTACTATCAGAAAACTATCACGGAGATAACGATTCTTGATTGAGCGTTAAAAATAATAAAAATATTCTAGAAAATCAACTAAAAAATACTAAATAGTGATATTAAAAAAATTTTATACATGTGGAGGAAGCTTCAAAAAGTAAATTGATATACGTACAGAATAGAATGTTTATCATATACCACTAGAAAATAAACACCTCATATTAGTTTTCAATTGATAACTTCGACAACGTTTGAAATTTTAATAAGTTAAATGTAAATGAGAGTTTGCCTTCTAAACTGGGCCGTGGGCCTTTCTGCGCCCTCCAATACCGGGAGGGGGGCGCCGGAAATATTATAGAATTTCTGTAGCGTCTATTGTTTTAATATAAAACACTGATATTATCAAATTAAAGCTAAACCTCTATTTCCAAATGGTTAGTTTTGAAAATGAAAATGGCTTCATGGTCTACTTCGCTCCCTCTTTGTATCTGCACCCTTGGTGGATGCCCATCTCGCCTCAGCTACGGCCCTGCTTCCGAAATTGTTTTTATGCTCTTCTACAACCGCTTTTCCTATAAAGGTTATTGAACGGGTTGATGTAATTTAAATATAACTCTTTCCAACTAAGTAAACAAAGAATGACATCTATTTATAAAGAACACGTTTTGAAAACATGTTTATAACAATGGAGCAATCCGCATCTATTTCTATTCACTAACTACGTTTCGAAGCTATTTACTTCATGATCAGTTCAATTTCAGATACCTCTATAGGTTATAATAACACCTCTCCCATTTTTAAATTTAGAGCAACTTATTATTATTGTTGACTAAAATATCAGGATATTGTTCACGGTAACAGTAATCTTACAAATTGTTCTAATTAAACATGAACCTAATGTATAACTGTATAACATCATTTCTTAAAAATGATGAAGTAATCAGTACTCATTTCATCTCAAAGTAGGTTTGCAGGAAAAATAGTTTTTTATTTTAGCTGTAATTTTTTTAATTGTCTGTTCATTTTTTTTTCAGCTTGAGGATCTCCGGGCCGACTGTTGAGGCAGTTGAGGCATAGGTCTTTGCAACCTTAGAACTGCATCGGCGCTGGTTAGAATCCGGCCTGGAAGTCAAATTTTATTTTTGTAGCGGTCCCACAAAACGGAAACTTAATCCCTCACTATGGTTAGAATAGGGTGGTGCCCTGTTGATAACATCTCTTCCTTCCCCTTACATCATAAATGGCCAGGAATAGGGTCACAAAAAAGCTTGAGGAACTCCAAATGACAGTATAGGACTCCTAGTGTTCAAACTGTTCTTTCTTCTTCCCTCTGGTAATGAAACCCAGTCAGTTCGGGAGGATCCCATTTTTGTCTAGATTTATAGTTAAAATTATTTAGTTAACTATCTTCTCTGATGTTTGTGTACCAGGTGAAAGATTATAACAGTAATGAAAGTTACTAAAAATGCCTTTTTAAGCTACTAATTTTCAAATATTTTCGAGAGAGGCCCTCCTACACCCCAGGTAGGCTACACCTAGTTCAATTTCTGCCTCAGTAGTCCGCAGATCCCTATGGGTAGGGAACCACTGCGTTAGATGCCGAGATGGAGGGGGTCGCTATGGCAACAGACGCTCATGAATGAATATTTACTAATTTCACTTTTTTTTTACTCATGAAGTAATGTAGAAATTGCAAAGTAAATGAAAAAAATTAAATTGGTAACATACATCCTCTATCTAATGATTATAACTTCTTCATTAATTAAAATGATCAATTTATGTATATTAAAATTTCAGTGAATAATATTTATTGAAAAACCATATTCCTTTGATACTTGATAGTACTATTGGACGATGATATATTCCTATATCCTTAAAAAATTATCGGCATACCAAATTTCTCTGCATCAGACAAATGTCCAATCTAGACGGATGAAGAAAGGTCGTAAAACATCGTGTCAAAACAAACAGCAGGGCGCTCTTTTCTAATATTAACTGCCCGCGCTGACAGCACGCCTGTGTTTGACTTACACGGTTTACTCAACGTCTCCAAATATTCGCAGTTGATTTTTACCACAAAATGTATACTTTCTACAATTCAAGAAAATGAATGAGAATGTATCCAGACCGTACATTTTTTACTTTAGGTAAAATTATGGATCATCTGTCAACAACATTCTGGTACAGCCAAAAAATAACACCAGGGCCCTGTTTCATAATAAAGTACAAACTAATACTATTAGTCTTTTAGATTTATCTTAATTCAATTACACTGACTTGTACAATAGTAACTTGTACTTTAGTATTTTTTAATTCCTGTAATATCAATAATAGTCATCCTTATCATGAAAAAAATAAGTATCAGTATTATTACCACACTAGTTTCAACACTTGTACTATTAACTAATACTATTGGCTTTCATTAAGAAACAGGGCCCTGGTTAGCTCTGATTTGATAATAAGAAAGTTTTATTTTTATTTATCTTAATGAAGTAATTTTCTTATCAAGCATAATAATTTATATTTCAATATGACTATAATTAACACCAAGTAAAATTGATTATTCGTATTCTTTTACGAATTTCTTAATTTATTTTGCATTTAGTTCAAAATTGAATCTGACAACTCTGCTAGATTTATTTATTTTTGTCTTAGACGTTTCAGAGTTGCTGCGCAACCTATTCCCCTCTCCCCTCTATCTTCAGCATGTATAATTTAACAATTTTTTATAATATTTTTTTATAGAATTGATTATAATCAATTAATATCATTTCTAATTATTAATTTTAAAAAATAATAAGTTTATTAACATAATTTTGCTCACTTATCATGACTGGCATTAATTCTAAATCAAATTGATTATTCGTCTTTTCAGGAGTATTGACATGTTTCCTTGTAATCATTATTTTACATTTAAAAATCCATTTGATTAAAACCAATGTCCTATTGTATTTAATTTATATTGATTTGAGCTTCTTATAATAATTAGTTAATTAATTAACTATTCATTTCAAGTAATTTTATTAAAAGTATACTTAAACTTTATCAGTCACCTAATCTTGAAGTATGATATGAGCAGGATTATCTCCCTTCAACATATTCTAAGATCATAAAGGAGACTGGAAACAAAATCTAATTCATCAGCATTGATTAAGCACCTTTCAAGGTATTTTTCTTTTTCTCTGGACAAGCCTAATTATCTTCTTTCACTAATAGAGAAAAAATAACATATATTTAAAGTGATATTTACATAGTACAGATATTATATATAGTCCTTGGCCATATTTACTTCACCTATATGTTTTACCTTTTACACCTACCTCTAATGCCATATTTATAACTTGTTATAAAGGGTATTCTTATACAATTTATTAGTCTTGATCTGTATTTAGAGTTCTATTTATGTATCTATTAGTAACTAGTTTCTAGTCCTCCTATATGTATGTATCATTAAATTATTATTATTTCTTTTATATATTTTATAAACAAAATAATTGTTTTGAAATGTTTTGTTTTATTTTAATTTTCTGTCAATTCTTTCAATGTTGGTATATGATGTTTTTCATTTAGCCCTGATCAAGCACTGTAAAGTGGAGCAAAACGTTCTTTAAAAATAAATAGTTTTCTTTTACTATTTTGATACCTTTATGGACCGCCACTCGGTTTATCTTTATCTTCCTACAATCTAAATCATACGGTTCCATCTGCTTCCAATAAGAATTTATTTAAAATTATACAAAAGATTTTATATTTATTTACACATTGGATAAATGATTGAATGAATTGCTTATTACATCTATTTAGTTTATAGAGGTAAATAACAATATATAATAAAATTATATGGTTATAGTATATGGTAATAATATATAATAAAATATATGGTAATAATATTTCAATAGCTCTAAACCTTCCCATTGCGATAGAGAACATTTAAAAAAAACAAACGGAATGTCCAATATTTTAAAAGTTTACAAAGATTCGAACTATTCCCTTTTAAATATATATAATAATATATAGGAGACCAGGGTAATCGTGGGTCATGACACTTGTTATAGATAATCAAAGCAGCGTCGAACGTGGTCAGCACTGGGATGGATGACCGCCCGAAATAGAGGACCCATTAGACCACCCCCTTCCCTTTCCCGGATTTGTGAGGCTCGTCAGCCTGTTGGAGGTAACTCAGACCAGATGTAGGACTGATGACCCTACCCCGTAGTCATGTATTGTGTTTCGCGTTGTCGTACAGAATCTCTAGTACCAACAGGAAAAAAAAAATAGTAACAAAAAATACTATCAATATTGTATTTTTTTTCTGAAAACTTAAAGATGGCATATAGCAATCCCCAAACTTTATTAATTAAGAAGTAAACATGAATAATATATAAAAATAAAACTTCATTGTACTATTGTGCAAAATATTTTGGTATGGGAAGAACAACAGCTATGTTTTGCAGGTTGGACTAATAACTATGAACAATGTAAATTTTTAATTAATGGATTTGATGATATATTACTATTTTCAAACAAATATAACAATTTCATCAATATGAAAAAAATCTCCCGATTTCGATTTGATGTTTAGTAGAATACTTGGACTCAATAAATAAATCTGTGTATGTTATTTTACTGATATCGATTATTCTTACTTTAACACAATTATGACATTAAAACTATATCCAAATTCATATACAGATAGGCCAGTAGACAATAGCATTTCTGACCGACAACCGATGGTCTTGGCTTTATCTGCTATTGTTGCTAGAATGCTAGCCTAACGTAGTGATTGTGGGCTAGCATCCTATTCATGGAATCCCAACATTGTTCCACCTCCATATGAGGATTATTCTATTGTATGGCGAGGATATGATTGATTAGCTTTCGTTTTACAAACACTTGAAAATTCATATAAAAAATCTTCCACATTCCGAACAAAAATAAGACAAATTAATATAGTTCCAGTATTAAATCACTGTGGTACAAAACAGTGATGTACGAAAATCTATGTTTTGACAGTTGTTAGGTTTCGCTAGCTTCCAAGCAATCAAAATGTTTTTTAATAATTTTAAACATCATCCTGTCAAATGAATAAATTTGTAATGAGTTAGAATCTCTGTGCTTGACTGTTTGAATTTTATCTTGTTTCAGTGGGAGGACTCCTTGCAGAAGGTGGAAGGCAAAAAGTGGACTGCAAGGACCGAAGCTTCCTAGACTCTTGTATGAACGAACTTCCTCCGATTCTCGAAAAGGCTGAACTGAAGGGGATCCCCAGCTCCAGGAAGGATGTCGAAAACGCTTGCATGTAAGCGCCTTTAACGTCTTTTGTGAAAAAAAATAAGTATTGGATCTCGGTACCATTGTTTTCCTCAAGTCAGATCATTTACGCCTGGTTATATTAATTTGTAAATAGTCTTAGTATGTAGTAATTTTATTTTTATTTGTATTATTTTCTTTAAAAATTTATTTTTATTTTAAAATAAAAAGATGTTTCCTAATATTTAAATGCAGGTATAACAGTCAGTGGGGATTATTTGCATAGCAATGGATCAACAATCTAAGGCTTGAAACAGCTGGCTAGTCGCCATTAAGTGGTTCGTCTGATTTTGTTACTAGACCCAGTATGCGTGAATCATATTGTGCTTAAACATTTCATTTTACTTGTAATTAATCGTAAACAGCCACTACGTTTGATGAGTGGCATTATAGTATTTAAATTAATTAAAGTTGGGCAATTGGTTACCTTGATTTGAATCAGTATAGATGTGGGCCCACCAACTTTTGAAAGCCGTTCATATCAGCTGCGTCTTCAACTTTGCAACAATGGTCCTGCTGGTGTCAAGAGGTATCTTCTCAGGCCTATCGGAGTGGCAGTCAGTATTTTATTCTATACATTTATTAATTTTGTAAAAAAATTTATTTTTTTCATTTGATTTTATCTTGAAAGCCATTTTTATTTTTATTTCTATTCTTTACTTTATTCTTAAGTGTTTTATTTTAATTTTACGTTTGTTTTTTTGTTATTAACCTTGCAAATAAATCTGAGCTAGTTTTTTTTTCTTCTTTAAAGCTTTCCTCCAAGACTCTTTGAGGTGGTTTTAACACACATAAAGAAAAAACATATATCAATAATTTTTTGCTCAGGGCCTTTCAAACCGGAATGGGATGTATTGACACTTACTCCCAAGAATGCCTGTCGGATAAAGACAGAAAGATATTTGAGAGTCACATTGCTGGAGCCAGGCACACCTTTCACTTCCTATGCAATGATCCTGGCTTTCGAGAGGGTAAGTGACGGTTATTTTTATAATAAGAATTAATTTAATTTTATTTATTCATCTCAAAACAGTCATCATATAAATAGATTTAAATAGTCTTAGTGAACGTAAAAAAGATTGATTTATAACTTAAACTTCATTAAATAAGTATATATGTTTAGAAATAAATTGTTAAAGTTTGTGTATAGAATAAATATGGTATTTTATAGCGTTTAGTAAAGTGGTGGAAGTTTAGTTTAGAATCGTAATATGAACATAAAACAATTTACCGCTATTTTAGTAATAACCATTAACAAAGACATGGATAATTTTATTGTTTCAAATTAACATATCAATACAAGAAAAATGTCAGTGAAATAGATGACAATGCGATTTAACAAAAGAAACTTAATCATCAATTCCTAAACTGTTCAAAATTAAAATATTTCGTGTTACAGACCAAAAAGTGGCACAGCTCAAAAATTTAATTTAAAAAAAACACTAGTAAAAGGTTAATTTTATCATTTAATTTACACGATTCAGAGAACTGATATTAAGATATGACAGTATATTTAATTATTTTTCTTTTAGAGTACCTTATGTATACAACATGCTACAAGGGCATCAGTAAAGATTGGGACGCATGCGCTAACAAATTCATAGCATTGGCTGAAGAAGAAATATCTAGAAAAAATTCAACCGACCAGTCACGACTTGTAGAGCTTTGCTGGTAAATGGTTAATCATTACTATGCCCATTATACAATTTTTTTTGTAGATAATTTATTTACCTTTTAGGTGATTGTATACAACTTTCCATAAAATATTTATTTTTTTAACTATTACTAAATAATATTACTTTTCCGTATATAATTTTTTTATTTTTTTTTATTTCATTTTTTCGGGAATAAGTTGTTCATAAAAAGTTAAACACATTCCAGTAGAAAACATGAGGCAAATTCCATTTTAAAAAAAAGTTCCGTTTTTGAGATTAGTTTAGAAAAATAATGTTTACGTTTTCTGATACTTCTATTCCTACCAGAATCCTACCATTTATGGTACCGTCTCTGTTATAATTAGATCATGAAATGAATAGCCTTTACAAAAGTAAAAATAGATTGACCCTTGTTTTTCCTTTTATAATTGTATTTCTGTATTTATGTATTTCTGACATCGTTGTCTCTTCATAAAGAATAGGTTCTTACAAACCGTTGGTGGAAGAAATTTTTCTTTTGCCTGTAGAATCTCACCGATTTTCATAAGGTGACTTGAGCTTGAAAAAATATAAAGCCTTCAAATTTCATGAACGAGACTAAACTTAATATTTCTGAGTATCAATATGATATAATATTGAATTTTCCCAATTGGGTCAAATTGAAAATTTTATCCAGACCAGCCTACTGCCTTTCTTCATACATTATATCTGCGTTCATAATCAGAAGTATTTATATTTTTACTTTGTTTTTTTTATTAAGTAAGTTGTTTATATACATTTATCATTGCTGATATCAACTATAATTTTTAATTTGCCTTAGTTTCATTTATGATATTATGGGTTGCAAGGATTATATGATGATAAGAAATAAAGGACAACTTTCCAACCCTGGCTAGAATGGTTGGCGACCAGTTGAATAACCCATACAATTGAAAACAATACTCTAGTAGGAGCCTTTTATTGCCGATGTGATGTAACTCCAACGTTTAAAAAATCTGTACTAATGCTAAAAATTATTTCTGAACAGGTAAATGTTTTAACGAAATAGTGAAGTAACTCCCCTTTACAGTTGCACAGATTGTACAAATATACGCAATCACCAGTGCTACCAAAGTGGTGTATCTGCTATCTAGGACTAATATCACTACTTCAGTTACTGTTTATATTACTGGTTATATAAAACGATGGCTAATTTTTATCCAGCATGCCAAAAAAACATTTTTGCAGAACATGTTAGCAAAGGCAATTTTGTTTTCGTAATTGCAGTTTGATCAGTATTTTATCATTAGTTTATTTAATATCGAAGTTCTTAAAAAAAAATTGATTTTACCAACAAGTACGAATAGTCATGGAATTATTTCAAAAGGTTTGCGTAAACACAAAAGTGATTTTTTTTTTAGTACAACAACGGTTTCGGAATTATGGACTGGTTTTTGAATCGTTATTAATTTTAGTAAGTTCTTGAAGGACGAAATTTTTATTTCTTCAAAAATTTTAGTATCGATGTTTATGACAAATCCGAAGAAAGAAAGATTTTTTTTCTTAGTCTATGCCTCTAGACCTTGTGTCACCCGATTGAACGCTCACTTCGAATGGATTCAATAAAGGCGAATTATACTTGTTTTCGAAGAAAAATTTGTTGAATTTGCTATTCAGTAATTCAGAATTACCTTACTTAATTAGTTCAGTTATTGTTTCATTTTAGCAAATAACGTAACATAAAAAAACTCAAATATAATTTTTCTCAATATATTTAGAGAATCGCATGATTGTGGTTTGACCTTCTTAAATAAAGCTAAATATTTATAGAACACGCTGTATAGACACGATTTCTTTATCATTTTCTGTACTTCTTTTAGTGCAACATGTAATAAGTTATTACTGCAGTTGATCTAAATAGATTGTTGCTAGCCGTGACTCGATTTATTACCTTTCTTAACCATTAACTTTAACGATGTCAGTTGACTATATTAGTAATTTAATTCGTAACGCCATATGGTTCCATCTAAAATCATTTGTATACTTTTTATATAAAATCATGATTCAATATAAAACATTTATTCATTAATTATTACCAAGCTCATTTATTGATTTATATCCAAATGGATTAGACATTATAAAAATATCAGAAATGAAAAAATACATTAGAACACCAAAATTTAAGTATTTCTATTGGTCCTTCACACCCACCTGTTTGAGAGTTAATGGACTTACACCATTTTGGCTTTAAACGACTCTCATAAGTATTATTGTCAAAGTCTACGAAAATTTCATTAGAAGCTATAATGCAAATTAAAATGTTTGCACATTCCCCACGCACAAGCACTTTACTTAAGATTATATATTCATTGATATTAACCAGTTTCATATCGTTTCCTCCTTTTTGTTGTGTAGCGCCAAGCATGGGTTCCTCAAGTGCGTTTACTACGCCAGCTGGCTCAAGTGCAGGAAAGAAGAGGCCATATTCATCAGGAAGATCGCTGATACATTGGCAAGCATTCGAGTCTATACGCCGAGGTGCAAGTCCATCAATGTGGCCATTTGCAGTGGTTCTTCTCGTCCAGTCGTTTTCTGGTACAGTTCCTTCCTGTCTCCCCTATTAGCCGTCTATATGTCAGTGTAAAAGATGCGTGCGAACTGCATAAAAAATAAAAAATAATACTAATGTGATTGTACTCATTTAAAATAAATATTGTTTCACCTTAGATAACTTAAAGGTCATAATTTCATAAATTATCAACATTTAAGATAGTATTGCTATCTTCATATCAATGTTGTGATATATGATTTTTGATGAATCAATCATTTCAAAAATTGTAATAAACTAATGTAACCGTTCTTTTATAAAATAAATATAATTCATGAAAATTTATTTATAATTTATTTCAATTTCATATTCCACTTCATCCTAAGAAAAATTCTTGGCCTATTGATATTTTTTGTAGCCAATTAACTAATTCATTTAAAAGTAGTTTAAAATGTTCAACATCAAATATCTATGTGGCTTGGATCAAGAACAACCAATGTCCATTTTTAAAGGTTTTTATTCTAAAGGCTATTATTCTAGTTTTTATTCTGTAAAAGATTAAACTTTTGTTTATTCTTATAAGACCAAAGAATATTTCTTTCCTCGTTTGTGAAATCCTATAAGAGACCTCCACAAGGTTAGTAAAAATGAAAATCATCATTCATGAGCCAGATTGACGTGTTTGATTTGAATCACGAAGAACCCTATACTCAGAGTCCGAAGTTTACTTGTAAATGAGACATTAACATCAAATATCTTGTGCAATGTTTCTTTCGATTCTTAAGAAATAAAGAACTTGTTTGTCCATTATTTTGGCGTTTTTCTACAAGAATAAAGATAATTCTTGAATTAATCCTCCCATCCTCTTTCTTTTTTTCTTTTTTTTTTAACTAAACTACTACTGTTTATTTATTGATAGATATTACAATATGCCATACATTGTGGGCAATAGGTAATAGTGATGAATGATCTTATACATATTAAAATAAAATAAATTAAATAAATGAATTTTAAAAAAAACTCTCTTAAAATATATACAAACAGAAGAATAAATAAAATGAACATAATCAAACTATCTGTATAAAAAATAAATAAATAAAATAACATAATGATAAAATAATATAGTCTCTTGTTTCATCCTCTTTCTAACTTCAAAGTTTTAATGATCGGATTTAAAAATTTTCTTTATAATCCATCAATATTACCCTTAAACGATCAATCATTACGTCCATATTTGACTTTATTGTCATTCTGTATGACCATATAAGGAACCCTTTAATTCGTTTTTCAAATTTACTTTTCGAAGAATCTAGGATTTGGACATGGTTTGTTGCTGGTCTAACTCACTGATATAGGTTGGTAAGAGCAGAAGTTTTCACTCGTGTTTCGGCATAGTGTTTATGACTATTGAAGCAATACTGTAGCACTAGGTCTGGCGTGATAGTTGACAGTGCATGTAGCAGCATTGAGCCTAGTGTCACGTTGACTGCTCTATATATATATATATATATATATATATATATGCTCCTTGACAGTAAGGATGTTGGATTACAGTGGAGCGGTCCCTCCATGTTTTGTACAACCCGCCCGTCGGCTCACAGGCCTATATTATGATCCCTACCTTCAATGGACCTGGCTTCGTTCCTTATGATGTCATGTGGCAATAGAAGGGTATTTGTTTTTTTGTGTGTATATTTAGATTTAGTGTAAGAATTATTTCCCTATATATAACTAGTTTGTAAATAAACTTAGGAGGTTAGGAAAAAAAAATTGGAAAATGCGTGAAATTTCTATAGTTTTTTTCTCGATTTACTATAACATCGATATTAAAACTTGACTATCGATAACTGATATTAGAAACAAAATGTCTAGAAGGCATATGAGTATGAAATGTATTGATATTTTAAAAATAATCATATTTGTATTTGATATTAGATATTGTAATATTATTATTTTAAATTGGGGAAGGGAATATCGATATTTTGTTCAAGATATCTTTTAGAAATTTTCAAAAGCATTAATTTAAAATAATTAATTCTATCCACCTATAGTACGCAGTCCTAATACATTATATTAGATTGAGAAAGGTTGATTGTAT
Source organism: Halyomorpha halys (assembly GCF_000696795.3). Classification (NCBI taxonomy): domain Eukaryota; kingdom Metazoa; phylum Arthropoda; class Insecta; order Hemiptera; family Pentatomidae; genus Halyomorpha; species Halyomorpha halys. Next base: position 594,672 of record NW_027110524.1, read on the forward strand.
TAGATTGATGAATAAATGTATATGGTATATCGATAATTTCAAAAAAAATTATTCTACAACTTAAACCCAAAGCATACCGTTCCTCTACATCTACATTTGATGTAGATAGATCCTTGAGTTTTAAATGAGAAATGAATAATCTACCTTATAAAACATGGCAATAAAAAGTTAATTGGCTCATCATTGCATTCTTGGGCTCAATTATAATAAACAATTGATCACAAAAATGAAAGTACTGGTCTGAAAAGCGACGAAAGGATGCTAAGAGGAAAAGAAAATATCGAAGCAATGTGGTACAAGAAGCGATGCATTTAAAAGTAAGATCCTTATGAGGAAACTGAAAAATTCCGATGCTTTTTTAATGTTACCTAACAGTCTTATTATATACTCTATATATTATATACTCGTGGCTATTAATTTAAAACTATTTAATATTACAACATATATGTATATATTTTTTAATGATGAATAATAACTATTCTTGTTCAGTTAATAGAAAAGTTTTATTAAAGCATGTCGAGAATACTCTCTTGTAAATTAAAGAAATATTTCTAATTCTCCACTCTTGATATGTGAACAACAATAAAATGTATGGCGAAGATAAATTGACTTCCTTTTCTAAACCTAACTTTAGTAGAATAAATGAAAAATCACTTATATCTGAACAGAATCCTGATAGCTTTAGAACATTAAGTGATAACAGGTGAGTAGTGATGTTCAATTTCATTTATCTAATAATACACTGGATATATTCACTTGATTTATTAAACCTTGTTGGAGCTATGATAAACGATAACAACAAACGCTAAATCTTTTTTAAGCGTTGCTCAAATATAAACAATTCCCATCTTAAGGTCACAGCGCTCATCCTATTTTTATCAATGTTCCAACATAACAATAAAGTGGTTCGTAGTAAATTTTTATATAAGAGAAACACCACTGAAACAGATACTTGGACATAAACGTTTACTGCGACGTTTTCAGCATTCGGTAAAGTATCACCATTCCTAACGTTTATTACAGTTGCAATATAAATACACCGTAAATAAAAAGTGCCATTGTAAATTTGAAATCTCTGAGAAAGAACGTTAAATGGCTTGCCAACGAGTCGATCGTAGATTGCTCCCATTGTCTAAGGTGGAATTCCGTGTACCATAAACTTTGAAGCGATTGTAGAAGACAAAACTTTCTATCAATAGTTTAATGCATTCTGGGAATTTGCCAGGGTTACGAATTCCTGTAATTCTAACAGCCTGACATACAGTGATCTCTGCCCACCTAGCACAATTTATCTTGACTTTACACTTATTACTGGACGCAACCCGTGAACGCAACAATTACGCCTCGACTTATCGAAGAACTGTCGGTTAGTACAAATATTTGCTAGTGTCATACGGTAGCTTCTTTACTTTTGTATTAACAGTATTACTATTAATCAATATAATTTATTCCCCTTAGACTACGCCCATGAAAACAAGTAAATAGCGACATAATTTTAAGATTAAAAGTAGATCTTATATACTGAAAAGTTTGCCTCCCCTGGTTTATAGGAAACTGTTAAATACACCTTACGAATTTGTTTGTCTTACTTTTTGATCTTCTGATTTAAATAATTTTTATAAGTTTATAATCCACTTCCATATCACTGTAACTGGATTTAATGAGTATAAAAAAATTAACATAAGTAAGTCCAGCAAGATATGCATTATATTGAATCTATGATTTGACTTAAAAAGTATACAACTAAATTTAAGTGGGTCCAACATACCTACCTGTCGCGTTATTAATTTAATTATTAATGAAGTCAACTGATAACGTAAAAACTATAGGTGTCCCAAAATAAACGTAAGATTTGCACTAAATAAAAAACAAATTTTTTTTTCTTTAAATTATTTTTTTATTGGATCGTAAAATACACAGGATAAGGTTATGTACGGAATAATATATAGGGCAAATGGCCTCCACGGCTAACACGCATTCTTTTTTCAAATTTTTTCCTCTTCCATTTTACATAAATATGGTTGAATTTGCAAATATGGTTGAAATTGAGACGCATCGTTGAATTTCCTCTTATAACGCACGCATGCTTGTGAACAAATTGGCATAGATCTTTGAATTCAAATAACCTAAAAAGAAATCCAATGATGTTAAATCACACGATCTAGGAGGCAAATTCTTATCACCGAAACGGGAGATTATGTGGCCAAAAAATCTCATGCAGTAATTGAATTGTTTTACGGGATGTATGGCAACTCCTGTGTAGTCCCTGAACATCAGAACACGTCACAGTTTACTACACTACCATGGAACAACACCGAGGCAGGTTGTCGATAAAGATGATGAGCTTCGCCCACGCCGAGTCCGACTTCCCCCGTCTGATGGAAGAGGAGAACTATTACATCTATGGATCTATGTGAGGTGGTGGGCCCATTGCACTTTTACACTTTAGTTTGAGAAGGGCTAGACCACCCGGTATCGGCGAGCAACCGGAATAAGAGAAAGCTGACACAGACTGAGACCAGAAGGGCTGGACAGAGCTGGTGAACAGGAGGAAGCACCCGGACTATTGCAGTGGACTAGTTGAAGCTCCATCAGAAAGGTGTTCAACCAAGTGCTTGGCTGTACCACATTTTTTTTTTTATGTTTCCATAAAAATTAAGTAAATCCCACCTCATGTGTAATCAGAGAATAAATCGTAAAATATAAATAAATCTTTTATTTTGTGCAGTAGTGGTATGCGCAATCCAAGTGCAGTACTCCACAGCTGCCGCACACCGTATGCCAGATATGGATTGAAAAAAATAAATAAAATCCTTAACCCTAGATAAAATAAAATTGTATTGTCAATACAAAATATCCTGCTTTACATATAGCTGCTGATCATCACTATAAATTAGTTATGAAAGGTATTCTTTCCCGCCAGGTTTGAATTTTTATAAACCTTGGATTTGAAATCATTAAATTTAAAATTAATTAATTCAATATGATCTAAAAATCACAAAGTTAATTTATGCAATAAATTAGTAATTAGATGTTGCCACCAATATTTTTGGCATATAGGAAACTCCATCTAATCAGAAATTTGAAACTCTTGAAAATGACAAATTTTCGAGACACTGTATAAGTTAAAAATAACCAGAATTCTTTTAGCCAGTCTCATCGATAGCGAACGATTTCCAAACAAAAGATGTTGATGGATAACTCATATCATATTTGATTGTAGAAAATTCAATCAACTTATAACTATTTTTAACTAAATTTAAAATTATATATTGTATTACAATTATATTAATTATATATATTATTATGTTTAAAAAAATTAATTTCTTTATAATAAATCATTGTAATGTCTAATTTGGAACTATTTAGAAACAAAATTAACAACGTGAAATATTTTTATTGTTTAAAGGACACCTTTTTTATGGAAGTCGGTAGACCGAATATTTCTTTTACAACACTTTCAATGTAACAATCAAACCAGAAACTTCATAAAAGAAATGAAAAAAGTAGTAAAATATAATTAACAAGATAAGGTAAAATTATTTACATTACGTAGGTGATGCAATTAACTATCATTAATATTAATTATTACTTTGAAACACCAAGTTAATTCACTGAATCGTATTAAACTATTAGTTAAAATTAATTATTTTTTATAAAATGCAATATTTATAAATATTATAAGCATAATTGTAGAAGTATGAGGATTAATTTATTATTTTAATTTTTTAAGTGCTGATAAGTGGATGAATGTTAAATTTGTTCGTATGATAATTTAATACCTGAATAAGATAAGTTATTAGTCACAAAAAATCTAAATCTGAGCTTTACATATTTATCAGCGTAATTTGAGTCAGTCCCCTACCTCTTTGGATTAACTTCAAGTAAAGCTGTAACCTTTCATGCCGGGAGCCTGATAGTAAGAGAAACTTCAGTATCTATTGTTAGAATTATACCTGCTGTGCCTTCACAAACCGGTTCCTGCATAAATTTGTGTCGTCAAAGCGTTGTAAAAAACTTTCTTCGTATTTTTCATGTCTACGCTATTTTAAAAATAGTATCTTGCCGCTTTGTGTATTTTTCCTCTACAATGTCAACTTTAAAAGTATTACGTTCAGTTAATAGAGGACTTTTATTAAAGCATATTGAGTATTTGCCTCTTTCAAATCCCAGAAGCATTTCTAATTCTCCAACCTTGACTAGTGAACAATTAAATACCAAAATTTATAGCGAAAATAAACTGGCCTCTCTATCTAAACCTAACTTCAAAAAAATAGATGAAAAATCACTGATATTCAACCAGAATCCTGATAATTTTGGAACTTTAAGTGATAACAGGTGAGTAGTGATCATCAGTCTCATTTCTCTAGTAATAATACTCTAGATATATTGTGATTTAAATTTATTTATGCCAAACTTATTTTATAGTAAAATGAGGAAGATGATGGAAGAAGTAGAAGAGGAAGGTGATGTCGAAGAAATTAATTATGTTGATGGAAAAGAAGGCAAAATTTGGAGAAACCCTTATCAATATGCTATGATGATCAAGGAACTATTAAATAAAAGAAAGGTTTTTATTCCCTAATCATTTACATGCAAGAAACCCTTCAACAATTTTTGCTTTTTTTTTTCAAATTATTTAACTACTAAATTTTTAGAACAGGCATTCTCAAGTCCTTAATGTGACAGGATGTAGTATAATAGAAATTGAAGACCAATCATTTAGTTTGTTTCTTAAAATTTATTACAAAGATCCAGTTAACTATTATCTTACTCGCATGTTTGGCATTTTAATTATTCTAATGTTGGATAATGATTTTAAGTAACTGCTTATAAATTATTTCAGACTCAGTAAATATTTTTAATTTATTTTAACTGAAAACAAATAATGTATCATAATTGTAATATAAGTGGGTCACCCATTAATAGCATTTTTTTTCCAGTGTGAAATCTACTGAACTATTTGCTCTCCAGTTTCTCTGTAATAATATTTGACTAACCATTGAATTTAACTTTTTTTCTCTTTGATTTTAAATCATTAAAAAAAATAAATATACAAAAAAGCTTTATGCTGTTGTAGAAGATTGTCAAAACATAGAGAATAATTCAATTAATTTATAAATTACTGCAGTATTCTCTCTTGTTTTAATTGTTATCATAAAAATGATATTTTTTCAAATATTCCACAACATAATAGTTTTATGTTATTTGAATTTATTTTTATGATGTTAATTTTAATATGTTGTCACCCATTCATTTTTTTTACTATACTTTCATTATTTCTTTGTAGTTAGTTGAAGCATTAAACATATTAGAAGTTAAGATGTTGAAAGAAGAAAGAGGAAAGCCTGATGTGTACATCTATAATTTGTTAATAAGTGGTTGTGCCAAAGAAGGGTATACAAAAAAAGCGTTTCAGCTTTTTAATGAGGTAATTCATTGATCTCATAAATAGACTTCCTAATCTTTCTTTTTTTTTTTTTATGGTTTAAATTTTCTCTTATGTTATTGTAGATGAAAAAACGAGGATTAAAGCCAAAGCAAAGCACATACACTTCATTATTCAATGCATGCTCAGAAGGCCCTTTTGCTGTTGATTCTTTAAAAAAAGCCAGGCACTTGAGAGAACTAATGCTAGAAAAGGGCGTCGAACCTAACATGGCCAATTATCATGCAATGATCAAAGGTAAGCTTTTTAACCAGTGGTTCTTAGCCGTATAAGTCTGTAGATCTCTAAACTGGAAATCAAATTTCATCCTCACTCTCAACTTGGATCAAAGAGCAGTCCTCATTGGAAAGTATTTGAAAATTAGGTAGCCTAAAAGTGCGTTTGGGGTTGCTTTTATTGTGTGTTTACATGTTAAAACCTTTCAGCTAGCACCCAAACATGAGGAAAGATAGTTTTAACAATAAATTTTCTCAAATATACATATTGCCAGAGTCTTATGGGTCATGGACCACTGGTTGGGAATCCTTGCTTTAAAATAATGCATGTGATAGGATTTTTTTTAATGAATTATTTCTGATCAATTTTTAAGAAACAGAATGTAACATTGTTGATAACTGAAACTCTAAGCCGGTTAGCTGACTGTAATTCCAATCATTCCAAAATTCAGATTAACTATTTTAAATGTGGTCAAGTTTTAATTATTTAGTTAACTTTGAACCTAGTTGTTAGTGCAACTGGCACTTAGTGGTCAAACTGATTGATCTAGTTGACAAAAACAAGTCTCTTTGTCTGGATATATTTGAAAAAGATAAAAAATGATAATAAAATAATTTTATATCAATCAATGCAATACATCTTGTATTGCTATGGTATTTTTTCTATTAACTGACATCTTTTTTATTTCCATATCTTTCTATGACTAAGGTCCAAAAAACTATCTGAGTATGATTAATATCCAGTGAGCAGATAAACCAATAGTAAAACATAGATTTAATGTTACTGTCAATGTTAATTCCATTATCACACATTTTCTTTTTCTTTGTTCCCATTTTCTTGCATATTGAATGCTGGCGTAAAGCTTAGTCTAACACTACTTCATTTCTCATTTTCTTAGGCCATTGTTGTAAAACAAGCTGTTTTGGGTTCCTCCTGATGAACATAACTAGTTGTTTATAAGGATTTTTAAAAATTATTTATTAATTTTAATAATACACCTCTTTTACTTTTATCAATTAACTAATGAAAAATCACAATTTATCAAACTTTTTTTTCCAAACTTTATGTTAATACTTTAAATATTTTTTTACATGCCTAATGGTTCTAGTGTATAGAATTCTCAGTAAGAAGAATACTAATAAGCCAAATGAGTTTAATGAATTTTGTGTACATTTTTTTATGGTGTGGTTTATTTCTATGAAAACCTGTATTATACTACCAAAATATAAGCATAATCTTTAAGTTTTAGAATAATTGGAATTCATAAAAACATTTTAGTTTATTCCAAAGCCAGCGAGAATTTTTAGTCTTATTTGCAACAATTTAGAAAAGAGGAGATGGTTTGTTTTTTTCCTTAACTACTCATATTCATTCATATAGTAAAAGAGAATTGTGCACACAAGATATCATGAATGAGTATTGAGCCTACAAATCAACAAGAAGTTAAAAGTATATTTAAAATACATCATTGTTTATTAAAATTAAACTCTGTAATGTAGCTGTTTACATTTTCTTTCCTTGAGAAGAAAAATCATTGATCAAATAAGTTGTAAGCACCAGTGAATTTGGTTTTAAATCTTAGTTTTATTTTATTCTGCACCGTTTTTGTTACTTATGTCTGTTAGTTTAAATCTATCTCAGTAGTTGTGATTTAATGATTTCATAAAAAACAAATTTTTTCATACTAGCTTTTGGACGGCATGGTGACCTTGAAACTAGTTTTTCCATTGTTGACGAGATGGCCTCAAAACAGATTCCACTTACATCTGTTACATTTAACTTCTTGCTACAAGCTTCTGCATCAGATAAAGAAGCCGGTTTTCGCCATGCTCTAATTGTAAGTATTAATTTTAATATCAATGCGTACTAATAACCATTTGGTGTGATAAATGTATGAAAGTTTTGAAACTGAATCTGAGGAGGATTGAATATTTAAAAAGTATTAAGATTACTATCTTGCTATTTCTATTTATTTATCCCATAGGTTACCAACACAAGCGAGAAGTCTGAAATTTATTCTTTTGGTATGCCACATAGATTTTTATTCCTTAAAATACTTTCTATTTTGCTACACTGCTGCATTTTTTACAATATTTTTGAAAGGTTGCAATCATATCTTTGATTTTGTTCCAGGTCTGGAGAAAAATGCTGGAGAAGAAAGTTGCACCGTCAGTTTTCACATTTAATCTTCTTCTTCGATGTACCAGAGATTGTGGATCAGGAGATGTAAAGTCAGCTCAAGAACTAGTCACTATGCTTGGTTCTGGTCAGGTAAGCTCATTTTTCAATATTTAATTTAGACTTTAAATTACTAATTAACATAAATTATTATCTTCATTTTAAAACAGGTTTTAATTGATGGTGGTCCTAGTGAAGGAAACCATAATCGCTTAGCGCTCCAATCCCCGAACTTGCTTCTTCCCACAGTTCAGCCAAATTCAATTGTGTCAGTGACATCTGCAATTGATAAAGCTTCAGATAGGTAATTTTATGTTGCCTTCTATTCTTTGAATGTTAACTTTTTTCTTACATTCTATTTTGACAGTGATTTATATTAAAGATTGATGCTCCTGGGAAATACTGAAGGTTTATTTGGAATGATGGACTTCTTTAAAGTAGTTCCAGATATTAAAACATTTACCCAGCTATTAGAAATTATTCCTTCAACTACTGAAGTGGAAGATGTAATTTATTTATTTTTGTTTTTGTCTTATAGTTATGAATTAAATTTTTAGAAAATATTTTACTTTTGTTTATAGAAACTAATTGCTGAAATGAAACAAAGACAAGTTACAATTGATGTAGACTTCTGTAATATGTTGATCAGAAAGAGAAATTATTCTGAGCGGACTCAATTAGCAGTGGTATGTTTTGTACATTTTGTTTTAATAATGGTTATATTCGATTATATATTAGATGATTATTTAAAAAATAATTTAGTTTTCGATAAAGTAATCTTATTTAGTTTTTGCTTATTGATTCTCAAACATATGTTATTCGACCTAACATTATTACCTTAGATACATTTTGATCTCTCTCTCTCCCTCAATCCAAAATCACCTCTTTATCTTCTTACATAATTTTTGAATTTGACTTTGCCTTTATGATTCCATCTTCTAGCTCATTCCAATTGCAATTTTTTTTTTTTAGTTTAAGTTTTCTCTTTTTTACATTTCAAAATTTACATGAGGTATGACTTTGTATATTTTGGACTGAATGTCTTAAACGTCTAATTTACTACATGCAGGTGTGTGACTGTTAATTTTGACCCTTCTATCTTCACATAAAATTCAATGATGATAGGACCTGATTCATATGAGTTTTTGTTTAAAAATCAATGTGTGTGTACTTTTTTCCATAAAAATTCTTTCTTAAGCTGAGTTAAGTTTTGTTCAAATGTTGTTTTGGGCTAGTATGTAATTCCTGTGTTGAAGCCTCCATGCAGGATGGATATTCAACTTACATTGGCTATCTCTGCTTTAATTTTTATTTTTTAGAAATTTTCTGTTGGCAGTTGTTTAAGACATCTAGGCAGTTGATCATATACAACTCTTAAAATATTTGTCCAAGCATAACCATGAATAGGAAATAAATTATAAGTTAGTAAGATAGATCTTCTCTAACAAAGACTATATTCAAACAGACCCTTGAACGGTTCATTCCTTGATTTAGTCATTAAACTGTTCCTCTGCTAAACAGTGTACACAGTTTATACTTAACATTGTGGTTTATTGCGTATTATTTTTTTGTTTATTTAATGAAATACTGTGTTTTATTAATCTATTAATTTAAAATCTTTATTTATTAATTGATTCTTATTTTTGCTTCTGTGAGTGATGAAATTTGTTCTTAACTAATTTGTAATTTCTTCTTAACTTTTTCAGGAAGTATTAGATTTAATGAAGAAAGAAAAATTAATTCCTAATATAATGACTTTTGGAGTCCTTGCGCTTGGTTGCAATAATTTAGAATCAACCAAAACTTTGATTAGTAATATTGAAGAGGTCGGATTCAGGTAGTGATATTTTTCCTAATTTTTATTAAAAAAAAAAATATATATGTATATATATATTTTTTAAAATATATATATATATCATAATGTACAATTAGATTCAAGATGATTATGTATAATTAATTGATGTCTCCCAATTATTGGTTTTCTCAATAGGAAGAGGAGACATACAACCTTAGAGATAGACCTCTGCTACTTTGCTTTAGTTGATTCATTTAATTGATAATTATATCAATTTTTATTTACATTTCAGAGTCAATATTCAAATCCTAGGAGGCCTAATGAAGCGTTCTTATGAAATGCTAGATATAGATATGGCATTATTTGTAATAGAGAATCTTTTAAAAGAAGAAATTAAACCTTGTCCTAATTTCATGGTGAAACTCATTTCATTAAGAAAATCTCTGCAATGCAATAAGGAATTAAAGGTACACTACCGTAATATTTACTCCCATTATTCTTTTGTGTATAATAATTTTTAATGTAATTTCTCATTTAAAGAAAGTTTATTAAATAAATTCGAATTTAAGAGATAGGAAAATTGAAACAAGTTTAAAAGTGAAAATAGATTTTTAAAAACTCAATGATGTAGGTCACAAATAAATGTCAATTAGCAGCACATTTATATGTACATTGCCTCATTGATCTTATATAATTTTTTTCAACTTTGAATGCTATTTTTTTTTATTTCTTTATTATCAAATCGGCCCTTGTTGGTCTTACATGATTATTATAGCAGTTTGATAGTTCATTTTAATAGCTGATAATGGTGGTGTATAGTCTAGTGGGATTGGGTGGCTCAATGGTAAGGCTCTGTGCTACCAACTTCATGGACTTGGGTTAGAATCCAGCTGTCACAGATACTGGGAATGTTCTCCATGTTATCCAATAAACGCCGCATAGCCTTCCATAGAGATTGATCCTATGGGACTAAATCTTTTACGTATTCCTAATATTTAGAATATATCTATTCATCTAGTTCCTTTATAATTGCTTATTTGAGGTTGTTCCATTTCATTTTCTAAACAGAGTCTCTGTTGCACATCCACTGTCTCCGTGCCTGAGTTTTTTCCTTAATTAAAAAAAAAAGTTGAATTTGGACAGCTGCTTGAAAATGTTTTTCCCCTTAGCTGAAAAGGTTGTTTAGTTGCTTCATGTAAACTATTTGATATAAATTCATTTAGTTTCTCTATGTTTACTATGATTTTTTAGTGGTAGGTAAAATTTATTTCTGATTTATTTTCTCATATATTTTTATAGTATTTGATTTAGTAGCATTCAGTTTATTATTATCGCTAGTATTTCCTATAGGCTTATCAAGAGGTCAACTTCAGCTAGATGATTTAATCTATTGCTTACTTTTACTTTTAGAGGAGTGATTTCTTGATAATACTTTCCCATTTTCCTAGTTAGTGATAAAGATTGAGGTGAAACAATGGATTCCTTTTTTTTTTTTTTGTTTCCTCTATATGTTGATCTACATTGATTTTCTCTGAGTGGTTTTGGAATAAACTGGGCCAAATCAGTTGATTCATCATCTGATTACATTAATTAGCTAGCTAGAAAAAATAAAACGTAAAAATGAAATAAACACCAAAATAGCAATAACTAGAAAGTCCTAATATTATGCTATAGTATTTTGTATTAACTACTGTACTGTACTGTATGAAAGTCACAGGCCAACTAAATGCTATTAGGTTGTGCTTAATTGTTAATACCTCAATGTTTGCATGAATTGTACATACATTGTATGTATTAATTCAATAAATAGTTATTAAATTCTTTTTTAATGATTCTGTATTTTGATTTGTTTATGTTGTTTTTTTCAATGTTAATTCTACTTTATTCATTACCATAACTATTTTTTTTGTTATTTGGTTTTATTTTATTTTTTTACCTTAAGAACTCTTTTTCTATCTTAAGGACAAAGTTTAACATAATTAAAAAAAATTACATATTTAGTCTCTTTCATGGCACATTTTAACATCTTATTAGGTTTTTTTAAAAATATTTTACTTTATAAAAATGTGACCTCTGCACTTTAAAGCACATGACAGTGTCAACGCTTAATAGTCAGTTATGCAATATATTTTCAATCTTAGAACCAATCTTATTAATTATAATTTATCATGTATGTAACAACTTAGTGGTTCACCTTATCTATAAAGAAAAAAATCATGTAATTGGTACTGTTTTTCATGACCCTAATTTTTTTAAATTTGTTATTCTCAAGAGGTTGAGTAAATCCTATTCTAGTCTTGGCCTAGAAATATAAGATACTAAATTTTATTATATAATACATTTTTAATTTCAAGAAGAGAATGGGTCCAATTCTAAAGATTGTATATACAATTTTTTTATTATTTCAGGAACAAGGACAAGAATATCATACTAATATTGATACTATGAATTTTGATGAAAAATTGTCCACTCTTTTGAAGAAAATTAAGAAGCTTAAAACCAAAGTGGAAGACTTGTCTAAAGTACATCCTTGGGAACAGTTTACACGAAAGGCTGAAAGTTTCAATTGAATCTGTGATATACTTTAATGATGGTCTGATAGTTACGTAAGCAAATTTAGGATAGAAGGATGTTCCTTTAATCACCTATAAGTTCTTTTTACTTCTATATATTAAACTTATCCCAGTTTTTTTCTTTATTGATGATTATAAACATTTGAAATAATGAATTTATAGAAAAAACTTAATTAGTTGTAACTATTTGTTATTTTTTATTCAATTATTGTGTTCTTTGTTTAAAAGTCACTTGATGCTTTGCCAAGTACTTATTGCTATATTTTTCATTTTATCTTAACTTTATTTATAGTTTTATCTTATCTAGACTTAATTTTATTTTTATTTAATTTCTTATGTTAAGCTTTCTACCCTGTGTGTTTTTTGTTCTACAAAGCGTGTTGGGAAAATTCTAATTGAACTTACCCTTACTACTGGGTATTGCCATTGAAGTGTATTTTACTCTGTTAAGCAGAATTTTCCATGTTTTTAAAAAGCAAAACAACTATCCCTATAAACTAAGACTAAAATACAGTGATTCTTTTTGTAAAGCAACTTCTCAGATATTAATTTAACCAAATGTATGCATTTCATATATATTCTTATTTCATACTCATCAACTCAATCAAAAGTTCAAGTTTAGGAGTATTTACTGACCGAGTGTTGCGAAGACACTCCTAAAGTAAAGTAGTTGCTAGATTATTTAGATGTTTTAACATTGGTGTTAATGCTCAAAGTTATGTATTTCCTTTGTTTTATTAAAATAAGAAAAGGGGTTACTCTTCAATTACTCTAGCCACTTTCAGTTTTTCATTTATTGGGAGAACAATTTTTAAGTGTTCCTTTAGTTAATGATAAGGCATTACTAGGTGCAGAAAAAAAATATATATATAGATTATTTATCCAGATTAAATTAGCAATAATTGATTTATGTTCATATTATAATAATGAAACATACTTCATAGAAAAACTATTCATTTTTGAGCAAGTCCATTAATTAATTTGTTAAGAAACGCAGAGTTAACATTGGACAAAATAAAGTTACATATTCATTTAAATAATCTACTTGTTAGAAATGCCCATTTAGGGAAGTTCAGCTGTCCATCTAAAGACAATATATAATAAAATAAGTTAAACAGCTGTTATCCTTAGAGGGGTGGAAAAACTATTATATCCTAAGTTGAATTTAATATTCATTTAAAGCAGTAAAAGAATTTAGTTATTAATAACAAATAGTGTTTTAAATTTTTATTGTTTGCAAAAATTAATAGATTTTTATTGTTATACCATAAAATATTACCTTTGTTATGATATGATTTAGTCCTAAATTTATGTGTATTATGTTTCTATGTCTTTCTCAATCATTGTGTATTGTAAAAAGTTTTAAAAAAATATTTATCAATTTTTGTTTTTAAGTTTATTCAAAATTAAATGATTGTGTGATTTATGTTTAGTATCATATTGCACAGACAAATAATAATGTTTCTATTTGTCAATTAAGGAGTGTCTAGAAAAAAGTGTTTTGTGATAGAAAAAAAGAAATGTAAAATGTAATACAGTCTTTAGAAAAATCTAGAAAATAAACATGTAAATATTAATTATAATTTGAGTCAAGCATTGAATATTTAAATTCTAAAGACTGTTGTTGCATTTATTTATTTGTTTTAATAATCGGTAAGACTGAATTGTATTGAAATCTATATTTAACTAATAATGAACTATAATTATTGAGATCATTGTAGGCTATTTGGATTTATTTATTGTTTTTGATTTTTAGAAATTATGTTTATATGTAAATGAATGTTTTATACTATTATTAATTCTGTAATACATTATATTATTCATGTTTAATTTAATATTTTATTTCAACCCTTTTAAGAAAGAAATGGATATCTTTTATATTTATAACCGTTAAGAATTTCCCTCTTCCTATTTTAATTTTGTTTAATAATGTTTATATTGTTTGCTAGCTGAAAGATGAATCTTTGAGCATTCCGAAAGAATATTATAAGTATTTTAATGCACAATTAGAAATACATATCTAAATATAATATTACTGGATATAAATTTATATCATACTATATTAGAGTATATTATATATAAACACAAATTTTTACACTATGGTTAATTATTTCTTTTATCAAACAATACAACATCTGTGTGTCTACTGAAGCTATTTCGCATAACCACTTTGGGTGCTTTCTGCTTTGTTTTTTTAATGTACCTTTTTCTGCAATCTAATTATCTTTCCAATGAACCACTAGAATGTTCTTAGAGATGTATAGATTTAGAGTTATTCTAAAGACCAATAAAAAGTGGACAAGTTTCTGACTATGTAAACGTATTTTGATGCTTCAGTTCCTCTGCTATTACTACTAACTGTCACAACAAGCTTAATGTTATAACTCTGTTTTAACAGTAAATACTGTCATGACGTCAACAATTATACAGTTTCCTTCATTTTCTTGGTGGCAACAGTTGCTACCATGGCAGTAAAGTGACACCATGTGAACGGGTTTTGATTTGACATTAGCTTCACTTTTGCAGCATTTACTTTCAACTATCACACTAAACCTTGAGTGGCAATATTGGCATGACTGCAATGGTTGCTGTTATGGCAGTAAAGTGTCACTGTGTGAAAGTAATTTCAAGAAGTAAGTACAGGTAGTTCTTTCATTGAGATTGTTTGATCAAATAATCATGATTTAAGAGATATGTCCTTGGCTTTCATTGTTATTTAACCCTTGATGGTGCTTCTATCTTGCTAAGGACTGCCTATATAGACCTTAAGTCATGACATATCAGCTTGAGCCTCCTTAGGGGTTTCCTTCCCTCTAATCTTGCTTCCAGAGACAACTCCCCTTTCTGAATACCATTCATACCTTACTCATTATCAAATCATTTTAGTTCATGCTTTCTTAAACTGGCCTTAATTTATGCCATATCTTGTGCTTTCATTACTTCTTCAATTACCTCTCGTCTTGCCAAGGACTTTTCTAAGCTATCCTATTTCTGTGGCAGCTGCATTGTTCATTTGCTTGACTACTCCAAAGAATTGCATACCTATTTATTTTATATTTTAAAATTTCGAATATGTATATATGAATATGGTTTCGAAGGTGTAGAAAAAGAATATGCTACCAACTTTAAGATTGCCCAACCACTTTTCGATTAATTAAACCCATTGGAATTTCTTCCGCATTAAGATCTACCAGGGCATTCAAAAAGTCCTGTCGTTTTTCGTTTGTTCGTTGTTTATTTTGATTCTAG
>NW_027110524.1:611256-634739 GCF_000696795.3 Halyomorpha halys
AGGTGATTATTTGAAAATATTTATTTATTTATAATTTCCCCCCAAAAAACGACAGGACTTTTTGAATGACCTGGTATTAATGTGTTTAAAGGTATAGTTATTGAAAACTTAAAATCAAAAAAGAATTTTTAATTAATAACCTCTGAAAAATTATTGAAGAATTCTGATGTGTTACAAATCCTGACAAGTTAAAATAAATTGATACTGTGGGCGCAATATTAAACAAGATATTTTCTGCACATCTGAAAACATGTAATGCTGCTGTGATATGTTAGAATTCCGAATAATTAAAATAAAACGATATGCAAGCACCCGATCTTAAAATTCAGATCATTTTTATTTTGTGCACCTCCAAAATCACATAAAATCCAATTATGTTAGAATCCTGAAAAATTAAAATAAAATGATCTGCGAGCGAGGGATCTTAAAAGCATTTTACCTTCAGTTACCTTATACTGTAGTATAAGGGGAGAGAACATATTGCGATCGTGCTTGATTCGAATTCGAGTTTTGAACTGAAATATACGTTTCGAGGTCCAAATAACCAAGTCTCGCAAAATGGTGTGAGTTCGTGTGTTCTGCCAACTTCAAAAACGAAGAGCCTTATGAAACTAAAGTCATATTTATGGCCGGTATATCCCTGAGATGTACCAATTTCTATTTTCTATCAGAGAGAAATGTTTCCGGAGATCATATTACAATCAACCTGAAGTGATACTTAAAAACCATTTTATGGTGGCCAGTTGTTTGTGAATCACCCATCTACAAGTAAGGATCAGTCGGATTGATAGTGTCGGGGTTTTCGTGAATGATGAAGGCCATTCTGACCGACCGTGCAGGGTCCCAAAAAGGATATGACGAGCTCCCGACCCAAATGCATTTTGCCAATTTTCTGACAAATTTCGTTTTGCGCCAGAATTTTGAATTATTTTGGGTAACAATCTAAATTTGAATTTTTTTTTGGATCATCATGCTTCTTGTAAATGATTTATAGAACTTTGAAGTTTTTTGTTTACTGGGAACTGAATTCCATTCATATTATTTGCCACCAACAAGTTTTGGCACTTGATTTCAATATGAAGCAAATTATATTTTAAAAAAATTACCAAAAAAGTACTAAGCTATTGCATTTAATCAATTTTGTTTTGTTTTTAAAAAATTATTATCGTCGGTATGTTGAATCTTTAAGTTCTGTCCACATTACAAGAATAAACCTCTTGGTTATGGATCCCACGCTCTATGGTTTTATCATTGTTATCAAACAGTTCTGCTCCAATTCCTTATTTAGTTATTTATCAAGGATTTTGCCTTAGTCTTATGTTTATTTCTGATTGTTATTGTTTTTCACATTTCATCATATAATCTTTCTCTCTTTAGTTCTTTAGGTATAACAAAAAATATTGTGTTTATATATATATCTCAATATAACTTTTAAATTAATGTTGTAATATTTTCAGTGAAATTTTTTCAGAATGTTCCACCATTAGATTATTTTCATAGATATTATTGTTTCCAAATATTAGTTCTAAATCATATATTACGATTCAGTTATCTTACTGAATTTAGTCTATAGATATTGTGATTTTATGTAATCAAGATGGAAAATAGAAGAACAAAATTTTGTTGAGTATAATTATGTTTCTGACATTGGTATCAATAAAGTTATTGTACTACAAAAAATCTTTTATTTTCAACCATACAATATATGTACTTTTCACTATATTGAAGTGTATTCAATTAAAATTCTTTTGCCCAAGTGAATATTGTTTATAAAGTTTCATACATGGATTGGTTTTAAAATATTTCTTTGTAGTGATGCTTTACCATTGCCATTCAAGGATAGTTCTAAATCAAATACATAAAATCTTTTTTTTTCTTTTATGTGGGTTCTAAATATATTATCCAAAACCAGGATATGGACACTTGTGGAGTATATACATTTTTTTCATTTTGGAAGAAAATGTATTGTTATGTGATATTAACTGCTTGTTCAAAGTTGTAGATCAAATGTAGTTGTTATTTTCCTTTTCTCATTTATCTTACTGGTTCATTAAATGTTCTTAACAATTAACTTCTTAGCAAATTAATGGGAATGAGATATTTTCATTTTATTTTAACAAAAAAAAAACAATGTGTTATTTTATTATTTTGTTTAAATTATACCATTAATATTGCTGAAAACTTGAGTCCGAGTAAAGTCAACATTTTTCTCATTTAGTCCATAAAAATACTATGTTTGCATAAACAATTGTGTTCATTAAATTTTTTCTATTTCTTATACATTAAATATCTAATAGATTAAAAATTGTAATATTCTTTATGTATTTACTAATTTAATAAGAGGTCTAGGCATTTTTAAGTGGGGCCTCTTAGCCTATCACTCATTTTCTACACAGGCTTGTTATAAAACATTTATAGGGATATATGGGCTTCTAACGTAAATCTGGATTGGGTATCTCTCACTCATTCAATGTTGGTGGAGGGGCGTCAAGTTTTTAGGTCAGAGATGGGTTTAAGTTCTAGAAAATGATAGTCTATTTTGAGGTATAAGTGTAATGGTTAATAAATTATAAAACTTTTTATGTGAAGGTAACAGTTTCACAGTCTTAGTTTGAACTATTGAATTATATAAGTGAGTAATTATATGAGTAAGTGAAATTACAACTTTTAGAGACACAAAAGAATCAATTTCTTTTGAAAATTGGTTAGTAAGTATATTTTTATTTTGTAACTATCCCCTAATATGAGAATTCAAATATTAATAGAGAAAAATAATTAATTATTAATTTCTAAATTAACCATATGATACATTTTTATTTGATTTAATTTTTATCATAATAGTTTTATAACCAATTTGTTTTAATGTTTACGAGAGGTAAGAAAATCATACATTTTTTTTTCCTTATCTCTCAACTAAACATTTTTCTATTGGAATTATCTCCAGTCCTTAAATTTTTTATTTGTTTTCTTCCATTACCATTTGTTTATCAGTGAACAGTAATATCACCACACCTTTCAATCTCATATTTTATTGAAATTGATGTTTTAATTGAAATAATATGTTTTTCGTATAAATTAACTGCAAATTTCTGTTTGAAAATGTTCACAAAAGTATGGTCTTTAAACGTATACATTGTCATTCATGTTTCTACAATTGAATGTTGAGTAAACATAAGAAATATCTTTTGTTAGTATTTAAGGAATAGAAGTTTGTTGCAGCTATAATCCTGTTATTGTGCTGTCCTCAAGGATATACAAATCTGGGCTTCCTTTGCTTACAGAATGCAAAGTTCGAGATTGTTTTATTGGACAAGGCTCAAAACTATCACAACCACTTGCCTGCTAACTCTTAGTTTGGAAAAAGTTTTAGTCATTATTGTGTAATATTGCTTAATAACAGCAACTATAATTTTTGTATCCTGTACTTGTTTGTGACAAAGCAATAATAAAGTAGTTTTTATTATCTCAGCTACAGATTATAAATTTTGTTTGTTTAAGATGGTTAAACATAAATATGAGATCCACTTTACATGTTGGTAATTAATTGCTATTTAAATAAAGAAGTAATGGTCTTGTTTCATATGCTGTAGTTAATATTATTATAATAAATATCTGACCTACTTCCATAAATATTATTATGTCAGCTCCTACAGCAAATCATAGGGTTGGGCTTTTTAAGGCAAAAACCACATATGCTTCTTAATTATTTCAATCTATAAAGCCTAAATGTTACAAATTACATATCTTTATTTATTAAATTTGTCCTACTTATAATCAACCTATTCTATCCCTAGGGAGAAGTTTGAGATAATATATATCTAACTTTTATTCATCCTGCTAGATTAGCAATATGAGCAGGCATTTGTAATATTTTCTTAATCTAAATAAACACACATTTATAAGTTTTATACTATTAAAACATAATGAAAATTGTATGTTATAGCTGAATGGATTGTTTGATCAGTCGTACAGTAAAGTTTTAGTCAACAGTTTACTTTGAATTGATAAATAACACTAGGATTTGGTTTGCTAATAGGGGAAGGGGTTTTACAACCCTGCGTAATAATAAATAATATAAAATACCATTTTTTTTTTTTACTATTTGATTGATTTTATCTTGAGTATCTCAATCTTTTCTCCTTTTTCACATACAAATATTTAATGCTCCTAATAATATTCAATGATTATTCTTAAGAGTTGAGGTGGCGTATGAGGATGGGTAGCCAACCTTATATCCTGTTTCAAATCGTTATTGGAATACAAACTTTACTCATGATGAATGCTTCCTTAGTCACAGTCTTAAAAGAATTAATTATGGAATAAACAATCAATTAAAGCAATCTTCTTACCATATTGTCTCTCAAAAAAGATTTATAATATCGGTATTCAGGTTACCTCATTATGAGAAATTCTATACATGTTAAGTAAACAATAAATCTTTTTTATCACTTGAAAATCCTCCATTGGTGAATATTTATTTTAGAAAAAAGGTCGTATTTTTAGTTTTTTATTTACCATAATAATCTTAATAGTTTACTTGTCAAACTCTCTATTTGATACATAATGGCTTCCTTAAACAGTGATTGGAGAGCAATGTTATAAAGACTGCCTTGATCAAGACAATACATTTTTTTAAAATGTCACTATTAGGCTTCAATTATGATGTTATTCTTGTATTAATTACATGACTAAAAATTATCACTTTTTCTTCTCTCTATTATTTTTTCAAAAGATTTAATAAAATATTTTGAGTTGATTTTTATTTTCAATTATATTATATTTAAAATTTATTGTTTAATGCTAACGTTTTTTTTTAAACTTGTATCTTTATTATCCATAAGCTCTGAAGTAGCTTGCACTTTTTTTTAATGAAGTACTGCCAATATCTGACTCATGATTAAATGATCTAAGAATGAAGATTAATTTTTTTTGTTAAGCAAAAAAGTTAAGGAGTATTTAATAAGAATATGCCCAATTAGATATTTAATCAGTGAATCAAGCAACAATGATGAAAATAAATTGGCTAACTTCTATATAGATAATGCTAATGACAATGTTTCCACTTGAAGAATTGTCTTATTTTTATATAATCTATAAAAATTATCTTTTTAGTTTGTTTAAATTAATCAGTACTGTTCTTTACAGAAATGGATCATGGTGTATTGGAAAATATTTTGAAGAATACTGATAATGAAAAGGCAGTACAGTCTGTTCTCGGTGTTGAGGAAGTAGTTCCTTTGACTGAATGCGTGAATTATAAATCTACTTTTACCAGGATAGTTGTAAAAGTGGTTCTTGGAAATGGCAAAACTGTTAAAAAGAGTTTGATTCTTAAAAATCCACAAACAGAAAATGGTGCAGTAACTGAAAAAACACTAAATTTGTTCGAGACCGAAATCAAGGTAAGATCTTATGAAAAACAAAATTCTAAACATAATGATGTTCTTTGAATTGTAGTTTATACTATCTTTATGTATATTTTTTCTCTTTTTGAAATACCTTAATATATGTTTATATTAAAATTGTGATCTTTACTCATTGTGTTCATTTTGAAAATTATTGAGTCCTTAATGAGACCAAATCTTAACTCAAAGAATTTGACCCAAAATATGAACTTTTTTTGTTTGAAAACTCAAAATTATTATTCATATTAATCCTGAGAGTAGAGGAACAAAAAATGTAATGATGTTGCCATCGATTGGAAAAATCATTCTTTATGCTACCTTAAGAATGAGAGCAGTACTAAGTTTATTGCTTTTAATTAATTAATAATTAAAAAGTAAAATGTTAAATATATACCACAATTTTTTAAAAGACAAATATAACTTTATATGGATATCTAATTAATCATTAAATATTGACTTACAATGAAGTGTGCAGTGAAAAATGACATGAGCCCAATTTTCTTTTTCAAATTCCTGCTATAATGCAATCTATTTCGGTATAATGAAAGCTTTATATACAGCTATTCATTCGTTCATTTTATTAAATAAACATAATCATTAATGTATTAAAAGAAAAAAAATACTTGTATGTAATAATGTGGAAGAGGTAGAGGTTGTTTATCCCACTTTATCGAATAAAACAAAAAGTATAAAATGTGGCTAATCATTTTTCTTTTGTTCCTTTCAAACATCAGTAGGATTATTCTATTTCTTCCTTTATATAAATAATTTCAGATCATATAATTTTTTAGGTGAATACTTCTCTATTGAAAGAAATGGGATTTTTAATGGATGATTTTCAAGACAGTGGGGGTATTATGTGGTCTAAGCTTTTACATCATGAGCCATGCAATACTTTAGTGTTTGAAGATCTTGAAGTAAGTATGCTTCTACGATATATATTTGTCTTTTGTGTTGCTACTATCTTAGTTTTTGTGATTACAATTAGCATAGTTGTGTTGCTATTTTCATGTTTTGAACAAAATGGCATTTTCTGTTTTTGTTTTTTTCTTTAATATGTGAAGGTACAAAATGCCCATGAGTCTGTAACTCATAATAAATTGGTCTTAATGACATCCAGCCCAGGATAACAAATGCAACCCAACCTGCTCATTGAAGTTTTTTTAATGCTATATCTGGATCATAAACTAGTACACCTAGTGTACAGAAGAATAAAAACCCAAAACCTAATAAAAATATCTTGTACGTCTTGGTCTGTTGACCAAGCTATTACCTCTAAAATTGGGGTTCTTTCATTAATTGTTAATTCTGATTCTTCTTCTCCTTCTTGCTTTTTCTTCTTCTAGCACAGCAAAGTTTGAGGTGCCTTTCAATTGAACCTAGTCCATAGATCTTAGTCCTATGCCAGTTGCTTTCTCCTTAACCATTTTAGATCTTGTCTGTCTTAGACCGCTCCAAATAGGACACTTGTCTGAACCACCTCAGATGATGTTCTACCAGTATTTCATTGATTGGTCTTATATTAAGGCTTTCTCTGATTGTAGTGTTGCTTACACTGTCTCTTCCCTTATACACTGCCTCCCCACTTTACCTCATTTTGTATCTAACTCTTGCGGTTAGATCCACTTTCATTATGATAGGAGTATGTTTTTTTTATGAAATACTTTTTTAGTGCATTTAAAAATTTCTTTCTTCCTCTGGAAGCCTTTCTTCAGAGAAGAATCTCTTTTTTTCCTTTATCCTCCCATTTATATTACCATCCACCCATCTGTGCTCATTCATTCAGCATCCAAGATATTTGTAATCACTCACCTGTTCTCATAAACTTGATTTTGACAACATATCTCAGATAAAATATCATAAAAGCAGATTTTAGCACTTGCTGGATTCTGCAGAAACCAAAAGTGGAATGATCTCATGTTTGGTATGGATCTTTTGAGTGTGTTATGGATAATTATGAAAAGGAGTGGGCCTAAACTGGATTTTTGCCTGATGCTGATGTTGGTCAAGAATTGTTTGAATGTGTGGCAGCTGACTGACTACATCTCTGAGCATATTGTATATGTACATGTCTTAATCCATTTTCTATTCTCATTTCCTGTAATAGTCTATTCTCAATTCCAGTTTTCAAGAGCTAGTGTAGGTTGACTAAGTTTCCATGCATCTATTCTGATTCTAGGAACAAAATTTTGTGATCTAATAGAGGAGATTTATTGGTATATTAATAGCCAAGGTATTGGTAAATTATAATTTTTAGGTTCATGCAACTTTATATGTTTTAAACAAATAACTAAATAAAGTTTGTGTTCTTACTGTTTTAATCTAGCTTTGTAATGTGATTTTTTTTGTTGGAAGTTTTCGAAAGTTCCAATTCCTTTTCTTTCAATCCTTAAATGCAATGGTTACATCAGTTAGAAAAAAAATAATTATTTTGTTATTAATAGTTTATTGTCAATTTTTATTCTAAAGGCTGAAGGTTTCAAGCATATACAATGGAACTCGACCCTTGATGCTGATCATTGCATCCTTGTATTGAGAACCCTCGGTAAATATCATGGTATTAGCAAAGTTCTTGAAGGAAAGGGTGTTTTTATGAAAGAGGATTTTAATTCAGCATGCCATTTTCTAACAGATGAGAATTTTATTAAAAATTTCTTTATTACTGGTTTTCAAGTGTTAAAGAGAGGAATACTACGATATTGGGGTTTATCATGGTAATTATTTTATCCCATTAAATTTGCAATGAATCATCTTTGATATAACTTAATATAGTTAATAATGTAGGGACAGTGTTGCTGAAAGGTTAAAGATACCTGAAGAACTGTTAAACAGGAGGTTGAAAGAAATCGCTGAACTGAGTGAAACTAGATTCAACGTCCTCAATCACGGTGACTGTTGGTTAAACAATTTCATGTTTAAATATGATATGGACAGCAAACCTTATAAGATGAGGTATGTATTTTTAATTTATTACGTTTATTACTACCACCATCCCTGACAAGAACAATATTGATACTTTATAACTTTTGTTACTTTCTTTTATTTTTGAATTTGTGATTTTTTATTTTTCTGTGTTTATGATATTAAATAATTACCAAAGGGGGCAGTTTAATTATTATAAATGCTATTAGAAAATGTTGACATTTATTCTAAGAATTTTTCTTTTTCTTTAACATATCTTATTTATGTAGGTTTATGAATTTTCAACGATCCTTTTACAACTCACCTTGCTTGGATATCACCTTCTTCATGTATACAAGCATTGATGCTACAATGAGAAGGAACCATTTTGATCGACTCCTCAAATGCTATTATGATTCTCTGGTTTCTACTCTAGACAAATATGGCTTCAGAGGTACCAAACCAACATATGATGAAATCTCTTCAGATATGGATCGTGTGTCGTTCTTTGGCTTATGCATTTTTTCAGTTTATCATGCCGTACTGATAGCTGATAAAAAGAACTCTTCTACCATAGATTACTTTTACAGTTCTGAAGGGAAACCAATAGGTGTTGAGATTTACAAGAATAAATCTCTGATTGACCAAATGATTCCTGATATCATTAGTTTCATTCAAATGGCCGGTTTGTAGATTCTCATAATTTTTAGTTACTTGTCTTTGAGGTGACCTAAAAAATATTAAATAAAGAAATGTTATTAATATATTTAATAGCTTTAATTAATATTTATTATTTGCTAACATAATACTTGTACTGGCTCGACCAGTAATCTTGTTTCTATTGTTCTTCAGTTTTTAGGTTTAACCTATAAGAATTCATGGAGGTAAGTTAATTGTTGCTTCTCTTCTAACTGATGAAACCATAACTAAATCTTGCCTTTGAACATAGATTTTAGAAGTATTGAGGATATATCTATATATCCATATACTTCCATATTTACTTCCTTAGTACACATAGTACAGAGAAGACTAGTTGCACCTGTACTTAAGATTGAATCTATTATGGGGTTGCCGATTAGCAAATAGTATTATTGATGGATATCAATAAATGAAATGAGCTATCTTGATTAAGAGCTGATTGGAATCAATATCGTGTAGAGATCAATTAACAGAGTGCACTCTGCGAATATTCAAATCCTGCTTTTGTAGTTGTTACAAATACAAAATATGCACAAATAAAGATGGAAATGAATTTCACTGATCAAGGTAAGACTATAACTGTTGCAATAAACCTGATAAAATAGAATTCTAACTATAGACGAGAGATATGACTAGATGATAGAGGTGGATAATTTTCATTTTCTCTCTTCATATCCACCATTGTTTATGTTTTCCTAAAAAAAATTGTAAGTGGTTGCCCAAGGTCCCCTGCAATAACATTATTTCAATGAAACATCCATATTTTGAACAAAAATTCTTTAAAATTAATTTTCTGGTTGTGAATTGTATGACATCCAGCTTTATTTATTAAATTGATTGAAAAAATATTATATTCCTTGCAAAGAGTGTTGAATCGTATGATTAAAATACTGTATTGTGTGCAAAGATCTACATAAAAATACTTATCGGTACTCAATTTTTTAAAATTAATAACTTCAACCATCACATTATCAGTGACTCCTCTTTATTGATATCTCTTTGCACTGTCTTTTCAAATCTGTGAATAACAGATTTGTTTCCATGAACCGTGATGTTTCCTGATTCAATTTTATTGACTGAATATATACTGACTATATTTATGACTGAATATAGACTAATGTTATGATGCTTTGAAGACTTTCCCCAAGACGTTCACTGAAACTATTAGAATTAACCATTGCTCAAATGGAACTGATGCACATTTTTAGGATTATTTTTAAACACTGTATCATTGTATTTTGTACAGTTGTTTTCTATATTAGATTAAATAAAAGATATTTTGTTAAAATGTTGAAAACTGACAAAACAATTTAGATATGTTTATGTTTAATTCAAATTTACGATGTTATTTTCCAAATTTAAAAATATATTTGTATTTCATTCTCAGTACTCGTATGTTATAGCCCTGCACTAGTTTTAACAAATATACAATTTTATTATATATACATATAGTTGACCGTATAACTTAAATATAAGAAGATGGTCAGGGTTGCAGTAAAAAAAAGAACAAATAGCTTTTTACAATTTAATGTCAGACTTTTCGCCACACTTTACAGGACTTCATCAGAGTTGTTCAAAACGAAAGGTTAAACCTATAGGTTTAACCCGAGCCTAAACCTAAGCCCTGCATAGTGGAGTGGAACGTCAGACATTAAATAGTTAAAAACTATTTGTTCTTTTTTGACCGCAATCCTGACCATCTTCTTGTATATAATTTTGTTATTCAAATCAGTTTCAATTAAAGATAATTATGCAGATATTTCCTGTTTTGTAAGGATCAATATCAGATGATTCAGGATGAATAATTCAGATTGTTATAAACTGAGTTTGGTTTATCAAATGAAAAAAAAAAAATATGTGACTCTTTGTTTATATCTCTACTCATCGCAACAGCCCTAAAGAACTAGATTATAGGTCGAAAATTTGGCAATCAATAAATAGTTGAAACTTATTTTTGTACCTCTTGACCGCAGCCCTGACCATTTCCTTTAATACATATATTTTAATCATCTATTTATAATAAAAACTTATTGTTTGAAATTTTTGCTTTTCTGGGTGGTAAGTGAAAGTTGTGTGATGCATACATTGCACCAGATTTTTTACATTTAACTTATTTGTCCATAAGTCAAATATTGTACAACAAAGGTTTTTATATAATATTATTTGATTAGAGGTTTTCAAATAGGATGAGGAAATTAGTTGGAAAGATCTAAGATAAGTATAAAAATAATCTAACATTTTACTTATCATTGTCCTAAAGTACTAATGCATGATAATTAGTTAACCAAATGCAATGGTAAATGTTTCTTGATTAAAATATTAATGAACAATTACAGTTCTTATTAATCACTTAAGCAATAAGATGACCAACTACGACCTTTATGAAAATATAATTTAGTTAATTATTACCTTTTTATATGCTTTATTATACATACTTCCAATGAATATAAATATTTGTGTCGCCATTACTCATGCATGGCTATAACATACTAACACTTCTTTTTCTGACTGTGGCCCAATTTTTTTGTTATTTCTTCCCCATGTTCTTTTTTTTTTTAATGAAAAGCTACTTATTTAAACATTTTATTAATTAATGTAATGATATTATTTTTTATCATATCTTACTTTTTGTTTACCTACAATATTATTCAGCCACTGTACTTTATTATTTATTATTCAACCCAAAATCTTGAGGCCAAAGGTTGAAATCTCCTGATCTATTCAACTCTATGATATTTCAATTTATTGCATTTGAAACTAACTGATATTTGTCTATGTCTTTCAGCAAATATTTTTATAATTTTTTATATAAGAGCTTTCTATTTATTTTGTAATATTTATTTATTTTTTGTTATATAATTAAAATATATATTTATCTTAATAAGAATTTTCTTACTAAATTTTATTTTTTCTTCATTCAATGAAAGTGATTGTCAGCTTTAAATATTTTTACAATAAAACTAATTTTACTGTATATATTTCTTTTATTTGCAATACTCCCTGGTAATTCTCTTTATTCACCTATTATATTTCTTGAGAAAAAAAAATATTATTAAGTTTTCTCCTTTAAACAAAATGCTTAAACTATTTACTTTTCTTTATATACATAGATATTGCACATCTAAAATAGAAAGAGGCACAACTCAAAAAATGTTTTTATTGTAAGAATGAATATTTTACACAGGCTAAGTTTTACAAAGATGCCCCCAAGTTGTTTCTTCTGATATATAAGTTGCTGGTTTACCATCTATTATGTATATTGGTTTCATGGTTTGAAGGCAGGTTGCGGTTTAGGAAGATAAGAGTCTAGTTACTAAAATTTTTAATATTAGAAATTTTGAGTTGCACCTCTTTCTGGTTTTGCGTTATGTGTGTAAAATATTTTCCATATTTTGATATAAGAATAATTTTGGAGCCCAATGGCAATAAGGTATTGAAGCCTCTTAAGCTTAATACTCAAAAATTTAAGTATGGCTGTGTGTTTTACATAATGATACAATGTTAGTTCTTAATTGTGTTACTACATGCTATATGATTTAATATTATATTGTTAATTGTTATTATTGTTATAAAAAAATCTCTGTATCCAAAAATTTGAGACACCATAGTGCCTGTGGCATTTACCTCCTTTTATATGCTATTTACACCCCTGCACATATATATGTCTTTCAGTTCGACTACCTGTTTCACCCTGTGATGTATCTGTTAAATCATTATTCTCTCTGATTCATGGCATATCTTCAATCCAACTTCACTAAGTGAATCTTAAATGTATTCTTTATATGTTTGTTTCTCCTATAATTGATAATCATCATTACTAACTGTACCTATGATGGAAAAACACTGACCTCTACTGTACTTTAACTTATTTAAAAAAAAATCTACTTTCCTGTTTTTTATATCTTCAATACTACATTCCAAAAACTAATCCATTTCTATATGTATATGTAGTTGACTGTAAAAATTTAAAGATGGTCAGAGTTTCGGTCAAAAAAAAGAACCAATAGTTATAAACAATTTGTTCTTTTTTTGACCGCAACCCTGACCATCTTCTTATATTTTAATCCATTTCCAATTTGAACTTAAAAAATATTCTTATATTTTTGACTTCTGTCATCCATAATAGATAAAAAAATTTCTCGCCTTGCACAATTGATAAGGAAGAGGAATTTCAGGTTTGTAATCACTAACTTTATTTGAACATTGATAGTCTCGATTGAGAATATATGAAATTGAGAAGAAATGTGTCTAGGCTATAGTAAGGAATGTTTTCAACCATCTTATCTTTGTTTGTAGGTTCTAGTTTTATTAATAGTTGATTAAATTTTTTATAGATTTCTGTAAGTTATATAATATATTTTGAATTTTCTTCCCTATCTTTGAATTTCCAGGTTTTTATGGAAGGTTATTTATTAGTTATTGTTAATTCAATCCACTGGCATTTTTTTCTTAATGCCTCTCATTTGAAACTAATTGTTGCTGAAGTTTCTTGTTGATTACTTTGCTGTAGCTTGTCTATTTAAAACGGTACATACTAACTTATCAACTATGTTATTGTCCTGTTGTGGTATTGTGACCATTGTTATTTTTTTGGGATACCAATGATTGTAGCGTGATTGTATCATATAATTTATAATGTGACCCCTCAATCGTACCTTGTTTTAAACTATCCCTCAAAACTATAACCCGTTATGCAAATTTTGGAATCATTTTTGCCTAAACCTTCAGTTGTAAGCATTTGCCATTTACTTTGTTACATTCTTCATTTACCACAGAAATTCACAGATTCCTTGTTTCTTTTTCAATTTTGCTCATAAATAATACTGATGTACTTCTAGAAATATCTATTGTTTTTTATTAATACTGTTCATTTCACGCCTGTCTTCAGGCTGCAGATAATAGGTATATATCACACAAATGGACATGCTGAGGATAAATATATTATTATTTCATGAGAATGAAAAAATAAGATTTTAGGAATGAGAAAGAACCATTGATACTTCCTTCTGACCTTATTTCAGATGTCTAGTTAGTTAAGGAGATTCTGTCGGGAATATGTACAGGATATAATAAATACTTCTTGGCTAAAAAAATAATAATTTAAATATGCTATTTTAAGCTTATCTTAATGTGGCTCAAACAAGAACATGGATGTAGATTGGTATCTCCTGGACAGGCACTTCTATCGCACCTGACTGAGGTTCTCCAAAGAAAATGTTTGAAAAATGAATGCTATTAAATAAAAAAATGAACTCAAAAGTTATTGTTATTTTATCAGCCAAATACCTTAAAATAATAATGAAAATTTATATTTATTTTATTTTTACAATATCCGCTTTTAGAGAATAACCTTATACAAATGGAGTCCATCTCCATACATTAGCATACATAACATTATTAAATTTAACTCTAAAAGTATTACTTTTTTTTATTTTGGTGAATTATAAATTGTCGATAATAATAATAACATAAATTTACTACAAATCAGCAATAATTCAATTACTAAAACTCTAAATTCAATAAAAGCGGTCAATAAAGGTATCGAAATAGTAAAAGAAAACTATTTATTGTTAACCAACATTTCGCCCCACTTTACAGGGCTGTCTGATTGAAACAAGGATGACAATTTGTTAAAGTTGACTTTGACTTCTTTAGTTTAAAGTTATAATTATAAATTTTTAAGTTTGAATTATTTTCATAAAAAAAAAAAAAAAAAAATGATCTAAGTTTAGATTTTTATTGAAAGTACAAAAAAAGAAAGGAAAAAGAAGATAAGGATAAATAAAAATTTTTAAATAAAAAATGGGTTATAGGTAGTTTGGTTCCTAATTTAATTGAATTGAAAGAATTAACTTCTGAATAAAAAACGATAGCGCGATTCAGAATTACCATATTCAATGTTTTGAGTTTAAATCAGAAAGGTGGTAACTGAACAGTAGTCAGTTTTGTTTCAATCTGATAGCCCTGCAAAGTGGAGGGAAATGTTGGTTAACATTAAATAGTTTTTTTCTACTATTTCAATACCTT
This sequence comes from Halyomorpha halys, assembly GCF_000696795.3. Taxonomy (NCBI): domain Eukaryota; kingdom Metazoa; phylum Arthropoda; class Insecta; order Hemiptera; family Pentatomidae; genus Halyomorpha; species Halyomorpha halys. Next base: position 626,289 of record NW_027110524.1, read on the forward strand.
TATTGACCGTCACCTGGGCTATCTTCCTACAATCTACTTCATACGGTCAACTATCTTCTTCCAATAAAAATTAAATGTTGTTTTTAATATATGGTTTGGTATTTCAGGGAATAGGGGAAAGGGCTGATCAGGCATTTGTCTGTTCACTCCTCTCTTTCCAGGAAAGAACATTTGGTTAGCTTCACCTATGCAGAGGAATAACTTACTAAGTTTTAAAAAATTGTATTGCACGCATCACATAATTTTCACTAACCATCCTCTGTAGTCCCCAAGTTTTGGGAGGGTGTCAATAACTGAAGTTATCACTACGTTTGTTATTTTTGAAAAAAAAAAATCCTAAGAATGTGAAGTCAAAAATTTTTATTTTTCTATTGCTACCAAAATTCATATTTTTGGGTTTCTCAAAGTGAGAATAAGAAATAAAACTTTTGTTCCTACCAATAATAGAACAGTTTAACAAAAGAAAACAAAAAGAGAATGTCCAGGCGTTCTCAGCTTTTCAGGACACCAAATTGCCAAAAAATAAATTGTAATAAAGTAGCTGAGTTTTTTTTTTTTTTATTTGTAATAGAAAAATAAGTTAAACTTAAAATTTAAATAATTAATAATCTCGATCATAATTCTAGGCCAGTAATTTAGTGAGTTACAAGGGTTAAAAAGCAGTAGAATATTAACATTTTGTTAATTAATTTGATGACCTGGGCCCTGTTTCATAATGAAAGCTAATATTATTAGTTGATAGTACTAGTGTGGTAATAATACTAATACTTATTTTTTTTATAATAGGGATGACTATTAGTGATATTACAGGAATTAAAAAATACTAAAGTACAAGTCTGTGTAATTGAATTAAGATAAATCTACAGGACCAATAGAGATGAAACAGGGTCCTGGTAACACTGGTGTACCGCCAATGTCAGGCATCGAAGCGCGAAAATGTACTAGCCTGGACCGTACAGTTTGTTACTTTATCATTAGCAAGTCATGTAAGTTGTGTTAGTGACAGTGTTTGTGTAGTTTCAACTATCAATTGTTTTCCGCTATGCTTATGCCATTTTATCAAGGTAAGGTAGATCAAGTAATGTTATAATTTGGGAAAATGAATCGATGTGTAGATGATGTCATTTTATTCTCAATTTTAAGTCACGAAGTACTGATTCATTTATACTAATTGTAAGTACGTTTAAATTATGATTTAAGTCGGATTTATTATGAGTTCAAAAGGATGATCTAGATCCTTCAAGTTCTGAAATCTAATTATCTAGAGACCTACAGTGATTATTATAGTTTAAAGATACAATTAACTTTAAAATATTGAAAACAGTCTGATTTTGTTTCTAATTTTTAAGAAACGAAATAGGAGTCGAAGCTCTGAGAAAACACTTGTAGATAAAGGCACAACAAATAAGATAAAGTGACGGCGCCCGTAATTATGCTTACTTATTGTGTATATAAATGATACATAATCCTTAGTCACTGATAATGACTATTACGCCTAAAGTTATAAAAAAAAATTAAGTGTTTATACAAACATATTTAGAGGAATTAATATTGAAATTAATTTCCTTAAAGGAAGCCAATAAATTACGATTTATGGTAATATCAAGTTATACCGAGAGAAAACTTTATTTAGTCATTTTGCCCAAATACATTGTGTTGCTACAATACACAGCATACCAACCAATCCATGATCGAACATATATACAATACATATGTTCACATAATATAACAACAGTTTTTTTCCCTACCTTTTCCTTTTACAATCAATACTCGTCTACAGACTAAATACTAATATTTCAATTTTTTTTCTAATTAATAATTTCATTCCATCTGGCAATTTTATTTTATTTAATTGACAATTTTATTCTCCTTATTTCACTCTCTCAGATCTTCCCTCTCCAGTGATCCGCTAATCACGTTTGATACGTTAAACAAATTAAACGAATTTATCATTAGATAGCAATGTAAAATCAAACCAAAGACATAATAGTCCCAGCAGTGGATCAGTTTACAAGAAAAAAAAACATAAATAAATAAATTTAAAAAAATTAAATGATTTTTAAAAACAAAAAATTAGTTAAAAGAAATCTTTAAATGAATAAATAAGTTAAAAGACAAATCGACATGTTCAAAAACTAAAAAAAACAAAAAACAAATTTATAATAAAATTAATAATAGTCAATTCATAAAACTCAAACAGTTACTTACATACGTCTTCCCTTATTAAAAAAAAAAAAAAAAAACACCAATAGAGGAGTCAAACACAAAATAAAAATAGTGTTTGTTTAATAAACTTCAGAACATATCACAAAATTTTTCTGAATATTTTTCTTTTTTAGTTTTGAAGATTTTCACGTTGATCACTTTTTTCTACTTTTCTTATAGTTATGAACAGCGGTTGTGCAAGGTGTGTTTTGGTTAGAAATCACGATCAACCGCCAAGTTTTTTCCGCAATTAAAGAGTGTCCACTTTTAAGAGGCTGGGTGTGCCCCAGAAGGATCTCTCGACCCCAATGTCTACCACTGATGTAGCAAAATAAATGATTATTTGCTATAGCCGGACTCGAATTCGGGCCCGAGAGAGTATAGTATTGTGCCTTTACTCACTCCCCATATTCACAATTTGACTAAATAATTGTTAATTAACATATAATAATGTAAAATAACATTTCTGATAAACATAAACGTGATCTTTAGTTATTTAACATGTTAAATGAAAAAAGTTGTGTCAAATGGAGAAATATTTCCTTCTTTTACCGTGTTAAAACCATGTAACATGGTTGACGATCTGTTAATAGGTCTGCTAAATGGAGAATGACGTCACGCTACAGACTAGCTGATTTCGTCACAGCTTTGTTCGTTGTCGTGTTAGGTTACTTGCTCGTAGTTTGTGTTTTGATTGTGTATTAATGTTATTTTGGATGTTTTTAAATTTAATGCAGCGATGGATGACAATAATAATAATGTAATGGCAGTTGTCAATTAGCTCATCTTGATTCTCTTCTCCACAAGTTATATGATCAACAAATCAGTAGCCAAACTTTTACTCAACTTCCACTTTTCACTTATTTTAGGCATGTTGTAATAAATTACTATAATCAAAATTTAGAAGTAAACAATAACATGAAGTTTCACAAGGAAAGGTTATAAAACAGGTTGGTCAAAAAATCCGCTAGGAGCTCTTCTGCATTTAACATGGATTTAAAAAGGACTGCTTATTACATTTAACATTGTAAAACATTTTACATTTAACATAACATCACGGATACTCTTAATTATTTAATAGTCTGTTTATAGGTCTGCTAAATGGGGAATGAGATTAAGCTACAGACCATCTGAGTTCCCCATCATTTTGCCTATTGTCGTTTTGATAGGTTAGTTGCTCGTTGTTCGTGTTGTTTTTGTTTTGGACGTCTTTAAAACTCTTATAAAGTGATGGTTAAAAATACTAAAAATTAGTCAAAAAAGATATTCTTTAATAATACCCCACTTATTCCTGTTGAACTGATCCGTTACTTAGGACAACATCTCGACAAACGACTGACATGGAATCCTCATACAAGACTGAAAAGACAGGAAACTGCTCGTCGATTCCGACTATTACAATATTTACTAGACAAATGGTCTAAATTGCCAATCCATTACAAAAGACTGATCTACATGACTATTATAAGGCCTATCTGGAAATACGGAGTTGAGCTTTGGGGCTCCACTAAACCATCAAATTCCTCCCGAATCCAATCCTTACAGTCCAAAATCCTTAACGCTCCTTACTTTGTCACAAATCAAGTCCTGACCTTCATGACCACCATGACCTCAATATCCCATATGTTGCCGATTTGGCCAAAACCAGACACCATTCCTTCCATGGAAAACTTCCCAACCACCCAAATCCACTTGTTTCTAACCTGGCTTCTCCTTCATTACCTAATAATCCTCCTAGGCGTCCGAAAAGAAGATGGTCTCGGGATCTTCCCCTCTAGAAATGTTATTGGAGTTCTATCAATGGGTAGATTCTCCACATGTTTGTATCATGTCACTATCTCACCTACAGCAAATTCACTTGTTGTATATATGTTATACAGTTGTAAATAACAACAAATACCTCTGTCGAATCCCAAAGTAGTTTTACTAGGCTGTAAGGTATCCAAAAATTTAAGAATTAGGATGTTTCAAGTAATAATAGGATTTTTCGTTTTATAAATGAAAATTTAGAGATCCACAAAGTTCAAAATCATTAGGCACACGTTTAGCAAGAAAGTTCGATCATTGAGGGAATTCTGTTTTATATTATCGCGTGTTCTTTGATTTAAAAAATGTATTAAAAAAAAAAGCAATAGAAAACAAAAATATACCGTAGTTTGAATTTTGCTATGCGTACAGGCTCATTGTTAACAAATTGACAATGATCTAATAATAATAAAAATCAAAAACAAATGTGACTTTAATTTTGGATAGTGTCCAGAAAATCCGTTTGGAGCTCCTCTGCATTTATCATTTAACATGGACTTGACATTGAGCTGCTCACAATCCTTTACTTATAACATTTAGCATATTACACGAACATTTTTACATTTAACACAACACGAATAACCTTTATGATTGCTAATAATTTGTTATTATAATATTTCAGCAGTTTTATGTTCATTCATTACCTAATACCAAATATATTATCTGGTTATTCGCTAAACCATAAAAATTGAAGTTAATATTCCTCTGCCAGGATTCAAAAAGTTATTACCATGAGTAATTAAAAGTATTTACGGACGGCACGGCTGATGAGTTATTGTTCATTGCGCCAGAGAGCAGAAAAAAAAGACTTAAGGTCAAAGGAAATTAATTTCGTTTCGTGACAACTCAGCTTTGTGAATCACTTTTAATTTATTTTATTATTATTTTTGGAAGTATGGAAATTATAATTTTTAAATTTTATTGCAGTCACCCTTCATTTTTCTGACCGATATTCATTTGGTTTCAACCTTTTGACCAGTATTGACTGTTTCATTACTAAATTTCACATCATGGCAGTTTATACCGTACACTATCATAGGCAACACTGGATTCAGCCTATTTTTAGTGAAATGGCTAGTATTCCTCGTTCTGTCCCCAAAATACTGGTCTACCAGTAGAAGGTAACTTTACAGAAATGTTTAGTAGTTTCAGGAAATTCTGGTTTACTCAATCGAATCGTACGTCTGTTTTTTTTCTGGAAACATTAATTTGGATTCGTAGATAGTAACATGTTTGTTTTTACTGGACAAAAGAAAAAGGTGGAATAAGATCACCCTTGCCATGAACCAAATTCATGAACTATCTAGAATTTTTTTTATATTTGTTGGGCTAATCTTTATAGAGCAGAGCTCCCTGATTTTTAATTTTTTTTTCTCATTTAAATCATATTCAATTGACATGTTGTAAGTGGTTTTAAACATATATAAATACATCACTTTTCTGTTAGTTGTTATACTTTACCTATTTTTTGACTCTTTTGTTCTTATAATTATTTGGCAATCAAATTCATATATACTATCAGAATCATGAAAAAAAAATAGAAATTATTTATGATCTGTAAAATAAAAGTTAAATCATTAACAAAGAAAACAATGGTCTGGTGGAAAATGAAGAGGCCTCTTATTTAAAATTTTACTTTAATAATCACTACTACAATATGAATAAATCAATTGAAATAATTATTTAATAAATTCAACTGTCTAATAAATATAATTTGTACTCTAAATAACTAATAAATAATTTCTAAAACTCTGGATTTTCTTTTAAGGAATATTGATTGCATTAATTTCTATGATTTTTGAGGTTAAAAAACTTCCAAATATGAATATAATCTATTTTGTATTTCTCTTCATTGTTGTCCAATGTTTCGTGACAATTGTCCCATATTCATGCATCTTTACAATCCTAAAAATAATTTATTTTTATCAACAATTTTCATTCATGTCATATATGTGTATTTGTAATTCTTGTAATTACGTTTACTCCATACTTGTCATATTTTCAGGTTCACTATTGAAATCATGTCACCCATATATCATGGTTGAAAATTGTTTCACACTGCGTTGTTTAATTCATTTTCCTGAAAAATATATTTGTATAATCTCATAACTTATCTAACTAAATTGAAAAAACTAATATATACAATAAATAAGTACTAAAACTAAAACTTGTTTACTCAACTCAATTAACTACATCACTAAGTTGGAATAATTATTGAAAAATTCGTTTGATTGGAAAAAAAAAGAATTCTTTAAATTATCGATGTTTTATTTTTACATTATGATAAAATTATATGCCAAAAATCGAGGATAAAAAGTTAGTGAATCTAAACGGCGATGAATTAAATCTCCTCTAGTGTACATATTTTTCATACATATAGTAGTTATAATGTTCTACGTTTGTTTTATTATCTATTTCTTATTTATAATAAGTTCAGAATACTAGAAGAAACGGCGAGTATATATGAGTCCTTCGTGAGATTTTCTCTTCCAGGACAGATAGCGAGAAGAACCCTGGAAGCGGAACTGGAAGCTTCATTTGGAAGTCATATATCGTTCTATCGGATTCTTCTGTTCTTAGGCCTCCTTCCTCTTTACACTCACACATACATAAGTATGGATGTATGCACACGACATAATTGTTTCCTTAAGTGAAAACAAAATAATAGTAATATCAAATGGACAAATGAATAAATAAAGTGTTGAGACGGATTTGGATATAAAATTGATTTATTTAAAAAATAATAGTACTCAAACCAACAAAGATTATTTATAGCATACCTAGATGGGGAATATCAATAATTTTTGGATAAATATATACTTTTATATTTATGGAAACAAACACATAACCATGTGTGGGCGGACATCAGGCTAGCACGGGTTCGTTGCTTTCCCTATTAGTTTCATCGTATCGACCAGCAAGCAAGTTTTTCGCTCCTACTTTAGAGTATTACGCCTAAAGATATATTTAAAAAAAAAAATAATTCTCTATAAAAACTTTTAGTCGGAAGAATTAATGTTCAAATTAAATTGATTTAGAAAGTCAATAAATTACGATTTACGGATTCATAATGTCAAGTTATACAATTCTAACACAAAATAATATTAAAATTAAAATCAATCAACTCATTTATCCCAAACTGTTACTTATAGCTTAATTTTTTCTTGTATTTAAATTATTAGTATTTATTATTAAATTATTTAAGTAATTAAATTAAAATGCTCAGTTATTAAATTATGAAGAATATGGTCAGAGCATCAGGGTGCCTCAGACCTCCACAGGATTGCAGTCAAAAGAGAACAAAAATTCATTAGTTAATAAATATTTATTTACCAACTTTTCGCCCCACTTTGTAGAGCTTCATCAGGGCTGTTCTTATTGATAGCTTTGGGGACTTAGTCTCATAAATAGTTGTTAAGGTTGTAGGGTATCTGGAGCTAGGAATAAATACATTATTTAGAAATGTTTTATGCATTATTAGTATCGAACTCAAAACTCTTTATGGCGTATAGTGGTATTTTTTATTATTTTTTTTACTTTGGTATTCATTTTAACGACTATTTATTAAATATACTGTAGTTTATATAATGTGCATCTGATACTAAAAGCATTTATATTAATAAAGGTTTATTAAGACTTGCTTGGCATAGGTTGTAAGCAATATTAAGTTTCATAAAAAAAAAAAAAAATTAATTTCTAGGTCAGTAGTCAGTAGTATAGTAGTCAGAAATAAAATATTGTGACGTTAATTCCAAAACCTACTAACAACATATTTTTTTAACTTAAGTTTTGAGTTGATCTTGAAGTTTAATGCATTTATTATCTATTGGTAGTTTTAAAAACCTTTGATTAGTGAGTTTTCAAAGAATTTTTTTGGTTCTTAAAACTACCACTAAATAATATCAAACTTCAAGATTCACCCAAAACATGCAGGATGTAAAGTGTAAACTTTAGGTTTCTAGACCATAGAATTTTGACGACTCCTCTTTATAGCATTGGAAGGGAGGAGAGATGGTATGTTAAGAATTTTTCCAAAGAAAATAATATTTATGAAGATTTAAAATTTATTGCATAATAATATCATTTATGACTTTTCTTAATTCTTATGAATTAATAAGACAATACAAGTCAGACTTACAGAATACTTATGCCGCGTTGAAGTAAATTTAACTAGCTTAATTTTGGGGTATTAAATAACCTTTTTACGTTTAATAGTTTCTGAAATGTGAAATTTTTCTCAATGTGACTCATTTTCGGTGAATAGTCACCAAGATATTGAATGAAAGACTTAACGAACATTTTAGGATTTTTCTTGAATAAATCAACTTTCTAATTTTGCAAATTTAAATTTTTAAGGTCGACCAGAATCTAAACAACATAAAAAAACAAAACAACCTTTACAAACATTTAAAACTATGTGACCTTTTTCGTTTTGGAAGT
>NW_027110524.1:635459-639744 GCF_000696795.3 Halyomorpha halys
ATTTTTTTCACAGCACTAACTTTGAAATGGAATTGAGAATTTAAATGTTCAGAAGTATTTTTTGACCAGTTTTTCTATTCTAAACAACTATTTTTGTTCTCTTTTAACCGCAACCCTGACCATCTTCATAGTTTGAAATTATACGGTCTATTATTTATATGAACAATATATTCAGTTATTAAATCAGTAGAGTATGAAATTTTTCATTTAACTAAAACCATTATTTAAAAAAAAAAATTAATAATTTCACAAATGGAGGAGTGTAAAGAAAAAAAATATGGTATTTATTTAAGGTCTGTTCCAACAACCATTTCTGGCTCTCTGGAACTGAAATTAGACGGTAAATTATTTACATAAGCAGTTCATTCAGTTATTAAATCAGTAGAGTATGAGATTTTTCATTTATCCAAAACCATTATTTAAAAAAAAAATTATCATTTCACAAATGGAGGAGTGAAAAGAAAAAAAATTGTATTTACTTAATGGTCTGTTCCTGCACTCTCTGGAACTCTGCAGAGCATGCTTAGTACGGTTTTTCCCACCCAAAAACCTGTAGTACGAATGCTCCGTACAATCAGAACAGGTTATTGGAACAAACCTATGATTAACTTCAAATCGAATCAGGAATATTTTCAACTAATAATTTCTCCGTACTAGTGCGCTGTAATAAATTATATAATTTTATATTTAATTCCTTCACCTTTCGGTGGTTTAAAATAAACGTCAAGAGAATATTTTTCTTATTGGGTTTAGAATATTTTCACGTTACACAGTTTTTATATTCATGAACAACTGTTGTGCAAGGAAAAGTGTCTTGGTCTGAAGTGCGAAAGTTGACTTCAGTAGCTTTCAAGCATGAATTTCGTTCATAAATTGTCCTTTCCTTTCTTTTTTAGGTAATTTTTGTATTCCATCCTAGTTTTTTTTTTTATTTGCTGGGATTGCTAGCATTACTATAAATGAGAAATTTTAAACAAGTAATGAAATTAACACTCTGAACAACCCTTACCTAAATCGGCTCATATTGAAGATAACATCAATCTTATGATGTAACAATAGGCCATAAACTCCAAACATATTATTAACAATAGTCCAACATATTAACAATATTTAAGTTATATTACCTTGTATCTTATCTATATGAAAAGGCCTAACTTAATGACTTAGATTTAATAGCATGATGGGGTTATTAATTAATTTTACTAATGATTTCTCATCTGCAAAGATCAAGCTTGTTCCTCATTTATATTTCTGAAATTATATTTTTCCCCTGCTATCAACTGGAACAGAAATGGCATGAGGTGAAACAAAACTGAATGACTGAAAAAAATAATTATAAATTTATTTTTAGCAGCATCTGAAGGTGTCCTAAGTTATGTTCTATAAGGATTCTCCTTTCAAAATTGACAAAAGAGCCTTTGATGTGATTTTGATGCTTAATGAGAAAAATAATTTCGCTAATGGAACAAAAATCTCTTGTGAAAGTTTGATTTTATGATTGGAATGAAAAATATGTCATCAGGATTATATTAAAACATAATAAAAGGTCATATGGTAATTTTGAATTTGCTATGCAGTATTAATTATTGACATTAAACTAAACAAATTTTATTGAGAAGAACCTGACTATGAATTACAAATATGAAGATAATTTGGAGAAAGAAATGATCTAATGCTTATTAATTAATTAAAAACGCTTTAATTAATACATAATGGTTTGTTATTCTTATATTTCTAATTCATTGGCGCTACGGTCCCACAAGAACGTGGGCCTTTATTTCTACAATAGTACTCATATTAAGATTGGTATACATTTACATATGTTTAATTCTGAAAAAAATATAATTGAATTGAACATTTGTTTTCTTTTGATTTCATATAATTCATACACAGGAAGCACTTTTTTTTAGGACAACCTTATACAAGAAGGTGATTTTTTCATTATCACACTCAACCGCAAGATTCTTCCTCTACTAAGGATCAATTAATTAATTGATTGAATTAATTGACCCAACTTTATGAGGCTGAGGTGGATCCCAGGAGAACTCTAGAACCCACAGGGTTGACTCACAGCTAAAGTTAAACAGAAAATAATTATTTGCCAAAACCAGATCCGAACCAAGGTTCTTGGAGTTTGTAGCGCATTGCCTTGCCAATGTGCTACCTTCCCCCAATACGTATATATAGTATACATTGTTGTACTCACAATTTTTAACGCAAATTTTACTTTAATTTCACTTTTTGTCAATTAAAATAACGATAAAATATCAATCCCGTCCCCAGTCCAACTTGGCTGTTCAAATTCAACAGTACCAGGAGGGCTCCAAAACTCACAGAGTTGACTCGCCGCTAGAGGGAAACAAAAAATAATTATCTGCCACAGCCGGATTTGTACCCCCGGGTCCTTGGAGTTAGTAGCTTAGTGCTTTACCGCAGTGTTACCGCGCTTACTTATATGATGTGTGTGGTTTTGGAAAAATATTTATAAGAACTTTTTTTTTTTTTTATGAAGAATATAATTTATAATAAAATTAATATATTTATTTTAATAGGATATAGTGACATAAAACCTATGATAGACAACAAAATATATTGATTTTGAGTTGGCGAAAATTCGTAACGGCCCTTCTGCTCGGAGCTGAAGTGTTATTTCTATTACTAAATATATAATACATAAAATATAATACTATTATAATATAATACTTTACGAAAATTAATACTAAGTCCAAAAATTACTTTTTATGACTTCAGTTTTCCAAATAATAATAATAATAATAAAACCAGTACACAAAATAAATAATTATTTTGACTTTTATAAAATAGGACCCCTGAGCAATAGTTATGGGATCTATAAAAATCACAGAACTACGCGAACACCGTCACTAAACAGGCAGAAAGATTTCCTTCCGCACAGATAAAACGTTAAGTGCATTTCCCTTGGCATCAATTCATGCACTCTATTGTGTGCAGATATATATATATAATCTAATATTAAACTTCAGTTAAATATGTTCTTTCTTAACGATCCAATCATTAAGTTGAATAATTGGTTAACGTATCTTGTTTACTTCAAAATAAAAGAGATTATCGAGGGATATGGAAATACAAGATGCCATATGTTTTTTTCGGCGGGATAGTTCCCATACTGGGTACCACAAACATATGTCAGGGGTGTTGCAAGAAAATTTCACGGCACTTTCATTTTTACAATAATTTTGCAAGTCAGAAGCAGAATAATCTTATATGTTATTCTACATCTACCACTTGTAGGGTATCTAGAGCTAGGAATAAATACATTATTTAGAAATGTTTTATGCACTATTAGTATTTAACTCAAAACTCTTTATGGCGTATAGTGGTATTTTTTATTATATTTTTTACTTTGGTATTCAATTTAACGATTATTTATTAAATATACTGTAGTTTATATAATGTGCATCTGATACTAAAAGCATTTATATTAATAAAGGTTTATTAAGACTTGCTTGGCATAGGTTGTAAGCAATATTAAGTTTCATAAAAACAAAAATTATTTCTAGAAGGTCCACATAGTAATCAGAAATTAGATATTGTGACCTTAATTCAAAAACTTCCTAACAACATTTTTTTTGAAGTGTAGTTTTGAGTTGATCTTGAAGTTTAATGCATTTATTGTCTATTGGTAGTTTTAAAAACCACAGTTGTGCTTTGATAAGTGAGTTTTCAATGAACTTTTTTGGTTCTTAAAACTACCATTAAATAATATCAAACTTCAAGATTCACCCAAAACGTTCAATGCAGGATGTAGAGTGTAAAGTTTAGGTGCCTAGGCCATAGAATTTTGTCGCCCCCTCTTTATAGCATTGGAAGGGAGGAGAGATGGTATGTTAAGAATTTTACCAAAGAAAAATTTATTGCATAATAATATTATTTATGACTTTTCTTAATTATTATGAATTTATAATTCATACGAATTAAGACTACAGACTTATAGAATACTTATGCCGTGTTAAAGTAAATTTAACTAGCTTAATTTTGGAATATTAAATAACCTTTTTACGTTTAATAGTTTCTGAAATGTGAAATGTTTCTCAATGTCACTCATTTTCGGTGAATAGTCACCAAGATATTGAATGAAAAAATTAACGAAAATTTTAAGATTTTTCTTGAGTAAATCAACTTTCTAATTTTGCAAATTAAAATTTTTAAGGTCAACCAGAATCTAAACAACATAAAAAACAAAACAACCTATACAAACATTTAAAACTATGTGACCTTTTTCGTTTTGGAAGTGCTTCGTTTCATA
>NW_027110524.1:644284-668412 GCF_000696795.3 Halyomorpha halys
ATTTTTTTCACAGCACTAACTTTGAAATGGAATTGAGAATTTAAATGTTCAGAAGTATTTTTTGACCAGTTTTTCTATTCTAAACAACTATTTTTAATAGTATTTCGGTGAAATTTTCAAAATCCAAGACCGAATATCATCTAAATATACAACAAAGACTCGTGAAGACTTATAACTAAAAAACCTGTTTTATTCATTAGCGGAAGAATATTTTCTTCTCATTTTATTGCTAGTTAAACTAATTGTTTAATTTTATTTTCTTATTTACTTGTCTTCAACGTTCCGGGGTCCTTTTTCAAGCCATTTTCAGGATTATAATATTTTTTATTTAGTTGCTTGTTAATTTTATCCGTACAGTTAGATTTTGTCCTATTTACGATTCGTCCAAATTTTATCCTACTTAAACTGTCTACGCTGTCACTCGTTTCTTGTTCGGAATATTTCTATAACTGTTAATATGTGAAATAGTGTCGCTTCTTAGAAGGGAAAGAATAATTTTAAGTTAAGGTATAAAAATTAGAACATAAAATATTTCAAATTGATAGTAAACCGCACTACTATGGGATTAAGTATATACCAAGTTCCTTATGTTTTGTAGCTGGAGCCTATAAAGAATGAAATGCAATTGTTCTTCATAGTATTCAAACCACGTTCAAAATATTTGTTAAGAAAAAAAATTCTAAGAAAAGCAATAAAACTACTCGATGTGATTTGGGCCCAAAAATTTTTGGTTTTGATAAAGCTATACGGAGAATTTTTTTTTTAAATTTACTAAGTGATTCAAACTACGATAAATTTCTGTTACATTTTTTTAGGATACATAATTTGGAGGTTATCTTATAAAATTATTCCTAATTAAACTATAGTTTTTTTTTTCTAAGAGGTGGGCAGAAGACCATTCCTTTAAAATATGCCGAAAACAACATATCTTACATTAGAATTAAAAAGACACATCAATCGTTTTGTATGACTGAATATCTGTTATCTTATTTATTCTACTTGAAGCGTTGTCCGATTTAGTTGTACATCTGTATTCAATAACTAAAGGCTTTATGGACCTACTCGGATTCTAAGAGATAATTTTAGTATATTTTGGAGTTTTGGCCCAAAGCGTTTGGTTCTTTTGTTTTAGTTACTTTTTTTTAAGATGCAATTATAATTATCAATTGCCTGGTATCAATTATACTCAAAATATGTATGAAAAAGATTCTGTAAATACCTGCAAATTAATACCAGTTAAATAAATTACTATAAAATTAATTAGAAGCAATACAAAGTTTTGTTTTTTATTAGTTGTATGGTGTTTATTAATATTGAAAGTTCATATTAAAAAGTTACCGTAAATATAAATAAAATAAATTATTATAGCATTAACTAGAAGAAATAAAAACATCGTTTTGTTTTTTTAAGTTATAGTCATGAAACGTCTGGTGTGAGTTCTATTAAAAATAAATATAAAAAAAAATTGTAATTTTTGGTAGAATTATTATCTGTTAAATAAATTATTATAAAATTAATTAGAAGAAATAAAAACGTATGTTTTTCTTAAAGATATATTTTTGAATTGTTCGGTGTCAGTTATATTAAAAGTATATTATCAGTAAATTAATACGTGTAAAATAAATTAGTATAAAATTAATTCCAAGAAATAAAAAAAAATTGTAATTTTTGGATGAATTAATACCTGTTAAATAAATTATTATAAAATTAATTAGAAGAAATGTAAACGTGTGTTTTTTTTAAAGATTACTGTTGAATTGTTTGGTGCTAGTTATATTAAAAATATATTATCGGTAAATTAATACCTGTAAAATAAATTAGTATAAAATTAATCGACGAAATAAAAAAAGTAAGTGCGATGGCCGGGAATCGAACCCGGATCAACTGCTTGGAAGGCAACTATGCTCACCATTACACCACCATCGCAGCTGGTGTGTGATGATATTTTGTCTCATTAGAAGTTATTTAATTTTTTCTTATGTTTGAAAAAAAAATCACCGTTTAAGTTGTGATTCCTAGTAACTCCGAAAAAAAATTTTGCACTTGTCAAATACAAGATTGACAATAAATAAATTGCCAGACTGTTACATTAATTTAAAAAATAGCATCTAAGATATGAGCTCCCAGCGGTACCTATTCAAGAAGAAAAAAAGAATCTACTGTTTTAGGAAATGAAGAAAGTGAAATAATTTATTTAACACTGTTCATGAAAATTTTACGTACAAAGGAGGCCAAAGTTCAGGAAATACATCTCCTCCCACTACTCCAGAACTCCGGTAAGTTGAGAAATTTTAAATTTTTCTCTCCTCTCAACCCCAGAAGTTGTAGCAACGTAACTGCTTAGGTGCAAAATATTTGAAGATTAAATCAAATACAAATAAAGAGTTTCTCCTTTTGTATTTAGTTACTCCCTCCCCCAAAAGTTATTCGCCTCTGCTTTGGACCATTTCCTAACTAAATTTTATCTTAAATATGTTGTTTTATTAACTTTGTTATTTAATTGTTTTTGTATTAGTTTCGATTACTTTTTTAAACGTTTGTCCATTAGAGAATATTATAAAATCGTTAACGAAAATTGCTACGTTTCGTCTAATTTAAAACAGGTTTTATTACATAACATCAGTTAAAGAAATATTTCTCTTCATAGCTGTCATTCTATTATTACATTACTATTTTTGCTTATTGGTCATTCTCGGTTTCGAGTCACGTTTTATTATCTAAATCTTAAAATTGTCGGTTTTTAAAATATTGGTAACTTTCATAAAAGTGTTTATTAAAATAAAAATCACCTTTTCTATATATAACGGACACATAAAAGGCGAGCAGGTTATCTGTTATTAAGGACTTTCTAAAACGACTTCTATTTCAAAGCCTGATAAGACGCTCTATTCCGGATTGGGACTTGTTATCAGATGGGAAATTAATCGTTACGTTTTGTTGGACTGGTTAATTAATTTAACTTCCCATTCCATTTATATCTATGGCTAGCAATATGGTAGTGTTTTAATTAAATAAATTCTATATTTTTTTGTGACTATATCAATTTTATTCTAACAGGTATGGATAATTATTTTCATAAGAATTTAACATCATACTTTTGTATACTTTGAACTTTTGATCCTGGCTTGAATCACAAAAAATGTTGAGTTTATTTTATCTCAATTGATATTTTCATTTTAATCTGGGTGTTAATAATAATAATCTTTGTTTATTCTGGGACTAGTTCCTTTAGAATAATATTACAAGCATCAGCAAGCGACATTAGTTCCTGTAGGGTATGTTACAAAATTTAAAAAAATTAACTTATAGAACTTCGTAAAATATATGTAACTAAATAAATTGGAGAAAAAAAAGTTAAGAGAATATGTAAAATAAAAAGAAAAAAAAGAAAACGGACAACACAAAACCATAGCTCATCTTATAAATCATAGCGTGACTAACTTCTTATAGTATTAATAAAAAAAGAATCCAAGACTGGTGAACTAAAAATAATTTTTAAAAAGAGACAATTATTGTTTATATACAGATTTACAACTATGAAAGGAAATTGAAAATTGGCCTAAATAATAAAAAATAAATCCTCTAAAAAAATCATAACTCTTAAGGTGTTTTCTAATAAATAACAATAAAGAAAAGAAATAAATGATTGTACGAACATAAATAGATATTTATAAATTCTATATAGCTATTAAAAACATCTAATAATATTTATGTTACACTGCATCTATCTTTCAATGGTTTTAGCCAATATTTATTGTGTAAAGTATACAACATGTATGTGAGTGGATGAAAGAGTTATGTTACAAACGTAAGAATTTAAAAAAAAATTGAATTTATTCCTATTTAAACTGGAAAAATCTATTTATAGCTTCTAAAAATTAACAACATTCGAGTTTTATAAAAATTAAACAAGGTGCTGTGTAAACAGTTGTATTTAAAATACTGTTCAAAGCCAAAATGCTCATTTTTTCTTAAATGTCACATAACAGCTTGATTAGAGAAGAAAAAATTTTAATACGGAAAATAACATCCGTAATGTAGTTGTCCTCGGAAATTGAATGCGTTATGTTACTGTCGAGGTGAAATGATTCTTCAGAGAACGAACAATTGTGTTGGTCGTTCATGACCCTCATCAAGGAGAATGATCTCTCGTAGTCATTGATGTTTACCTTCATCTAATAGAAGGATATTGACTCATTTGTTGAGTGCACTGAAGAAGTAGGAGAGGGTTGGAACACAAAAGGTATATCAGATTTATTTACTTCTATGGATTTGTTACTTTATTTGCATTTATTATGAATCGGGTATTTCTACATACTTCTTAGGGTTGCAGGAGTACTATCGTTTGTTTAAGATGTGAAGATGACTTCGCTGAGCCTGAGGGGACCACCCATGCTGCTCTGACCATCTTCCAGTGTCATTAGCCGGGTCCGATTCGACATCCTCAAACACTCCGCGGTGTGGTAATCTTGTTTCAAACCATCGGTATTCTTAAATGGTTATAAACTTTTTACAATAATTATCTGAAACTTAATATCTCGCTAGTCAATAAATTGACAAAAATTAAAAACATTAAATAAATTAAAATGTGAAATGAATAATGTTAAGTTTATTCTTGACCATAGATTTAATGTGATGAAAGATGGGAGATCTCTTGAAGGCAGAAAGAGGAGGGGGGGGTAATAATATACACAAATGAGTGAACAATATTTTATTTACGCGGGGGTATCGGCCTTCATCAGAGTTGATAACAAAACGAGACAACCACAATCAAATGACAAATAAAAAACACCACAAGAGATTAAGAAATTAACAAAAAATACTGTAAGAAGGTAATAATAAAAAATTAAATATATTTTCATTCACAAAAATGAAATATATTGATATCACACTGTTCTATCTAAATAATGAAAAAATCGAAATTAACATAAGAAATGTGCAGAAGTAAACAATAGGCATTATAAAAAGAGATATTCGAAAATAAAAGTTTATTTTCAGTTAATATAATCTTTATTAACTAATACCAATTATAAACGTAATATACAGATATAGAATTATTAATGTCCGATAACAAATTATTTTTAAAATATGTATTTCATTGACAAAAAAAAACTGTTATTCAATTAACGTTATTTTGAAATATCACGTACTAGCTCCCAAAAGCAACTCCAAAACGGTTGGTCGTGTATTTAACTTTTTTTTTCTTTAACTGCTACCTAGTCGTATCTGACACTTAGTAGAGTTATCATATGTGTAATCAGCCTATACTGATCAAAGTGTGAGGTTTGATTTTTAATTACGTTGAGCCATCACGAAATAAAAGTCAACTCGCTCTGGCCCACAATCGAACCGGTGCCACGGCAGAATTGTGGGTAACTAAGGTGGCGGCTACAACGGCATCATAACTTCTATGTACAATGGAATGGAAAAAAAACGGTTGAACATTATTGTTGGTTATGACCTGATACCATGAAGTTATTCGTGTGTTAGCGAATTTAACCCCCGACCTCAACTCTAGACGTTTGGTTGAGGGTTTGTTTATCTCTTCAACAAGAGCACCGTCCAAAAGTCAACAGTTGTGACAATAACAGTGTAAATTACAACCCACAAAATTATTGTGATAAGTGACAATGAGATGATATGTACTACTCTCCTTTAAGGAGAAATTGAAGCTGAAAAGAGGGGAGTTGACTACGCCCTTATGCCCAGGTCTTGTACAGGTTTAATAATAATTTCCTCCATTTATTGAATTTATTTAAATCCTTTTTTTTTTCATTGCAAAGGTGAACTAAATATAAAATGTAGTGAATGAAATTTCTAATAATTTGGTTCATCGACAATCATAATCTATTTACCCTTTCTCTGAAAAATGTTTGCTTAAATCTATGGTTTTTTCTAGTTACAATATTTCAATTATGGTAAATTGAATAGAATAAGAACCCGATACATAAAATGAAACATACATCTGCAAATAATTTTAAAAACTAGTTTTATCATGTAAAAAAGACTTGCATCTCTAGTGGTTCTAAAACTCTAACTCACAGCCTGATTAATTTATTGGTGTATCGATTTTTTTTTTTTTGCCTATAACTCCTTAACGGTACATCCTCGCGAACAATTTGTTGTATACTAAATTAAAATAGCCTCAAATTCTAGGTTGAATGTTCATTATAAGTTATTAATTTGAAGGTTAGCAAATAACATTGCGTTAACATATTAACCACCAACAAAAAATACAAATTGCTATATTTTAATTTGTAAAATATAGAATATAAAGATTTATTTATTTGTAATCTTGATCAATTACTTGGTTTGTTCATATTGAGAGCTTAATTTTTTTATTCATTAAAGTTTATTTTAGTTTTATTAAATTTTATTCAAAATTACTTCAATTAGCCAGCTGATAGAATTAGGCAGTTCACAGAATTGAATTAGAATTATTACATTACATGACGGTTAAACCTGATCTGGAATCATTTATTTTACACAATAATTTTTATAATAAAGCTAATGTTTTATAACTCTCCAGAAAACGGGGCATAGACATTTACAACAAATGAAGATTACTATGAATTCAACGAATTTACGAACAAAATATGGATTCGCCATCATAACAGTAGAGCCCTACCACTTAATAATTTGTGTTAGCCTTTCTCAAGTGCGATACTTCAGTTATTCTGCAGAAAGCTCTTCAAATGCCACTTAATCAATTAGTTCCACTTATCGAAAGCTTATACAAAAAAATCATTCAAAAATAATTTATGAATTACTAGTGGTACCCCCATGGTAATACCCCCATTTTACAGAAAATACAACTGTCCATTTAATTGCACTACTTGTTGCTCAAACTGTATAACTGTAATTTACATGTATTCTGTAGTTCAGATTGTGTTATGTTATTTTTGTCAATATAATGTAAAAATATTTTTAAAAAAATTTCAAGTCTATATCAGCATTTCAATTTTTATTCCACCCTATATGTAAAATGCAATATTACACGGTGATTACAAGGCAATAAAAGAGAACAACGCAATAAAGTATACATAATACATTTCATGTATCACTAAAAACTATTATATTTAATAGAGAGATATTGTAAAAAGAATTTCTAGTAAAATTTGTATGACATTCTGAAAATAGATATAATTAAATATGATGTTATTACATCATTTCTATCTTATCTTTTATAAATCTGCTATTAGATTAATAGTATCTTTATCTGCCTAATTTGCTTAGCTTCAAAACTAAAATTTTTGCCTAAAGATTTAGTATTGTGTTTTGACTATCGACATTAGTTTAATATTTTCGGTTCTCCCATTGTTTTTTATTTAATTATTATCCGCAATATAGTTATTAAATTTTATTGTAATAAAATAGGAAACTTACAAGTACATCATTTTCCGACATAGTCTCCTTACTTTTCAACACTCTTGGTCCATTGTTGTACAAGCTTAATGATCTCCTCATAAAAGAAGTTTTCCGGTTGATCTGCGAGCCAGGAATGCTTCGCCCGTTTATGCCTCTTTGTGGACCAAACAAGTAATAGTCGGAAGGACCAAGATCAGGACTATCTGGAGGATGAGCCAGTACTTCAAAATTGAGTTTCTGGAGTGTTTCAGCAGTATGTGGACGAGCATTGTCGTGCAACAACACAACAACTTTTGACAGGAGTCCTCAGCGTTTGCTTCGAATTGCAGGCTTTGGCTTGGAAGTAAGCATCTCACTGTAAAGTACCCTGTTTATAGATGAGCACCTTTCCTCATAATGTTTCAGTACTGGACCTTGTCCCAAACAACCGTAAGCATCAGTTTTCCTGCGGACGGTTGGGTCTTGAACTTTTTCTTGCATGGCGAATTTGGATGTTTCCATTCCATACTCTCTACATCTTGTTGGTCCACTCAAAGAGGCATTAAGAGGGCGTTGATTTACCTCAGACAAAGCAATGGAAGAATTGGTACATTCCTAGTTTGCAGCTGAACCGAAAACATTTTATGAAGCTTGTACAACGATGGACCAAGTGCGTTGAAAAGCAAGGGGACTATGTCGAAAAATTTTGTTCTTATAAATTTCCTATTTGATTACAATAACATTTTATAACTATATTGCTGATAATAATTGATTTACTCTCGCATATTCGTTGAAGAAATATGGGTTAAAATGGTCTAAAATTATTGTTATGAAATTTCATCATCGACTACTTTCGTTTATCCGTGTGAAAATTTTATTTCCTGGATACGCCTAAATTAAAAAAATAAAACAGTTTATTGATTTTATTTTCTAATTATTAATCAATAACGTTGATATTTAGGTTATTATTTATCTAATAGTAATCTGTAGGAAAAGAACAATATTCAGGGATATTGGTAGTTTTCAGAATACAGAATTAAAAAAGTAATAATAATTGATAGATGCTTTTTAATTCTGAATACTTTTAAGGTTGGTTTATTTAATGACTATGTCTTGTAAAATCATATAATTTTAATTATTAATTAATGATTTTTTTATTACTCTGTTTCCATTCTTTATAAAAGTCTGTTGTTATCTGATTCATATTTCGTTTTAAGAACATTAAATATTTTTGCTATCCATTTATGTATCTGATTGTTTATCTAAAAGTCCATTTTATATCTAAATTTAAAATAGTATTAATTATATAAACTAAAATTCCATTTAAAAAAAAACAAAAAAACTACAACGTTTTTTATTTTTTCATGTTGTTAAATAATAATAACCAATGAGAATTCATATTGTCTTTTTTAATAGTTAATATGGCTTCATATAAATTTACAATTTACAATTCTCTAAAAGAGTTCATAAAAAATTATCAAAGAAATAATTTTAAACCTTTTAAACTTCACAGCACGTTTAAATATTCATATTATCACTCAAATAAAATCAAGTTTAGTGCTTAATATCTTGTAATTGAACCTCTGACCTTTTCCCTTTTTAAATATTCATATTTGAGAAAAACAGAGTATTAATGTACAAGTAATATATATTTTATTAATATTACAGATTCGTTAGGATTTTAATATTTTTAAAAACAATTTAAAATTTTCTTTCTACTAGTCTAGAAAAAAGTGGGACGTATTATACCAAACTTTTATAAATCCGTTGTTTTGTTAAAACACTGTTTTGTTTTTTTTACGTTGAAGTACTCTCTTACATGCCTTCTGTTTATCGCTAAACGTATAGAATACTCACGAGCCATTTATCAATATCACAGTTGCCCAAAAGATTATTAAATTTCCTTAGAAATTAACATCTTACAGTTTTTTAGCTTCCTGTAAAATTTTAAAATTCAACTTACCAGAGTTTGGCAAAACACGCTTAAATTATATTGGTGTAAAATGTAAATGTTACCAAACCTATCTAAGGAGAGCCACTATCTTTTTCAATAATCATTGATCACTCAATCCATTTTTTTTTCTTTTTCTTTCAACCATGAACTTGACAATTTCCTGAAACTATCTGTGCTTCAACACTGAGCAGAATGATAACTATTAACTAAAGTTAGGTTTCGTCTTGTTTACTTGTTACTTATTAGTTAAGACTTTTTTAATTAATTTTTTACTGGTTCTTTTATTCAGTGTTTACTCATAATAAAGTGTGTTTGTAAGTAATATTTGATTTCGCTTAATTATATTTTACATGCACAGATGAACAGGTACCTTTATAAAAGCTAAAAATTTAGTTTATAGTAATAAAAATAAATATCTGATATTTATTTGAGACATCGTACATTTACAAAAGTGAAACACCTTCATTCTTATGGATACCACATGCGGCGCTGGAGCAGTGAACCGCCTGAACGGGACTGAGAGGTGGGGAGGGAGTGTAGTTTCACATCGGAAGGAGTAGTGCCGTCTATTTTCACCTACAGGACACAAATTATTTGTTCTCCAGCTTACCTTTTTGGTGCAATCACTTTAATATTTTTCATATTTAGAGAGATATGATTCCCATTCATTATCATCCCCATTTAAGAAATAGTTTTAAAGTAAAATTATATGTATATAGACGCAGGAAATAAATTAGAATTTATTATATAATAAAATTTGTTGTACAAATTCTACGAAGGACTCCGAAATGTAGGTATATTATATTAAAAAATGAAATACTGTAGTTAATATTAATAAAAAAAAAAATTACTCCGTTTTTCAATTTCAGGAGTTTATTGCTGGATTTAACTATCTTAAGTCTCCTCTTCCCGTTTGAAGCAAATATTTCAAAAGGGATATATGACTTACCCTCTGGGGGTTTTAGTGAGACAGGTCCTCCCGGGAAGTTCATTTCAATAAAAGATTTTAAGAAATCAAACTTTGGAGTATAAGATTGTAATATATAATGCTACGATGTATTTTATTTCCAATTCATATGTTTTTTGTTGTTTTTTTTACTATATCAATGAACTTATTAGTAAACAATTTATTCAAAGGCTTTTACTAAGTCTGAATTAATTAACGAAATGTTCTATATCTCGGCCAATACGCCATCTACAGAATAAAAAATATTAGTTGCACATTCCAGTACTAGCTCAATTGAACATTCCAATTTCATGGAAATACTGGAACGTCTTTTTTTCCCCTGAGGATGACGTATTAGCCAAATAATGTATCTCATAAAATATAACTTATTCAAAATATACCTCTCAATAACTACTTATATAATAAATTTTGAGGTTAATGGAGCACCTGAAATTAATATTCCCTTGTAATAAATTACCGATTATTCTGGCCAACAAGCGTTGTATGTTGTATTCGATGTTTAATGGTATGGCATGAGGTAATTTATGTGACAGAAATTTAATTGCTTACCAGGTGGCTTTATTACTTTGTGGGTAATAAATTTTAGTTATAGTCAAATGATAGTGACAATAACTCCTTTTAAGTAGTAATCAGGGCTAACCACCGTATTAAACAACTTTAAAACAATCTGTGACTGGTGAAATATATTTGATCAAAATAATTGTAAATAAAATCATTTACATTTCTTTGTTTCAAATATATAAGAATGATAATCTAAAATTTAATATATGATCAAACAAGAGCTCTCACTATTTTTTAATATAGTGATTTATTACAATGCAAATTTAGATCTTTGTGACCAGTAAGTTCTGAAATATTTTCATTACATACAGTTATTTGGAAAGTTCGTTTATAAAACTGAAAAAAAAAATACCTGTGATAAGACGCAATACCAGCTGACGTGATTTATGACCCAGTTTCTCGCTTATCGCTATGATAACTTTACACCACCGGATAAGGGCTCAGAAAAAACGACGGGGTATAATGTAAGTTTCTAATATATATATACATATTTATCTATCTTTCTCCTATGGCTTTAAAATTGATATACTCTTAAATTATTTTTGAATAATGAAGAACATTAAGTTTAAGTAAAAATAAACTAATAAAATAACTTCGGCTAGTGGCTTCCAAGGAATCATTGCCGGTCCCAAGCCCGGCTAAAGGACGAACCTGGAAAATCCATACAAGTTCAGAAACCATCACGCAACCTCAGATATGTGGACAGCCACACATTTGACCATGACATGGGAACATGATTTAATATTAGTTCTTGGGATGATAGAGGATTAAACCAACCAGGTTCAAGCAAGATATTAGATATTTAGCTTGATAAATATCAAGTTGAGGTAGCTTCTCTACAAGAGATACGTTAGAAAAATGTGGAAACAATTTTAGAGAATTATCTACTTATCAACAGTTGGCACGATGCAAATGTTTATGGGGCTGGCTTTATGATAAGAAAATCAATTAAGCACATTATAATACAGTATAAGCTGATCAATGAAAGAATTTTCAAAGTGCAACTTAGTGAAAGGTTTTTCAAAATCACAATTGTATGTGGACATGCCCCAACAGAATATAGGGAAGAGGAGGAGAAGGATTTTTTCTACGAGGCATTGGAAAGAGAATATGGTTTATTCCCGAGGAATGATGTAAAAATTCCCATATGCAATTTGAATAGGTAAAGGAAAGGCATTTATACCTACTATAGGCAGAAAATCAAACATGACTACTCTAATGACAATGGACATCCTATAATTAACTTCAGATTGGAAAAAGGGGCTTGTAATTAGCAGCACTAAAGTTCCACATAAAAAGACATGGGTCTCGCCGGATGGCCAGAAAGATCATGGTCTCATAGCGATTTGACATTCATCGGATATAAGAAATGTAAGTCGTTTAGAGTAGCGGCCTTTGATACTGAACACCATAAAAGTAAAAGCCTGGTATCGACAAAAGCTGGTTCTATGAAGGTGCATTATAGAGGATAAAGTACAAGCCTACAACTCAGAAAAGCTGCTCGAGAGTGTAAAAGTAGCTAAAGTATTCAATAACTAAATAAGGGAACGACTGAGAGAAAATGGTAATGTACATAACACAACCATAAATGATAGATGGAAAAATGCAGTGACAGAAAGTGTAAGTGATGTACTAGGGAATAAGGAACCAGCTCCCAGAAACAAATATTTTGATGAAGAAAGTAGGAGAGCTCTGGAAGAAAGGAATAAGGCGAGGTTAAACATGCTGAAAAGAAAGACCAGAGTACACAAGTAGTAAAGTACACGATAATTCATGACAAAGGTCGGTAAATCCTTTCTTAATTTGGAGTAAGGACTAATTTAAAATATATATTAAAAAATAGACAATTTTTTTTGTTTATTTAGTATCTGTAACCATTATTATTGTGTAAGATTATGCATTTTCAATAAATAAAACCCAATTTTAATTAAATTAAATTGGTAGATTAAATCGACAAAAATGAGGAATGGTTGAGATTACTTCCTATCGGTAAAAATTCCAAATTTCCTGAAAATATTGTTTCTTCGATTTATTATATATCTAGTAGAAATGGGTCCTGATTCTGATTATACGGACCACATTTATTTTATGTTCTTATATTATTTTTGTTAATGGAGGCGTATAATCAGCTCGATGAAATACTGAAGATATAGCAAATGGTTCATAACCTAATACGAATAACTAACTAAAGATGAGATGTGAGTTAAGATCCAATGACCGCCTCTATGTGTAACAACTTGTTTCACTATGAGTCATTGGGACACCTACTGGGAGGTTCTCGGTACCTTTTTTCCCCATGGGGTTAAATCTGGAACGGGGACCACCCAGGCACATAATAATAAAGCAGTCTCTTCTGAAAAAAAATTTGATCAAGAAACAAAAAATCAAGTGTTAATCAATTAATTAATATGTACTTGAAGAAACAGAATTTATCGAAGACTATCACGCGTTATAATGAAACTCCTTAGGCTTTTGTAATAATTGTTTATCATTTTATTATTTCATAATTTGAAAATTGAAATAACTTAATATTCTTTTTTTCAATATAATTTTCGGTTCCAGAATGCAGAAAAACATCAAGATTAGCCAAAATTTGTATTTGTCTGTTCAATGGTATATTTGTGTCAGTAAACCTTTTGATTTTAAAGGCTGAAATACTAATGTTATTGTTTTATTATCGTCTCTGAGGGGTTTTGTAATATTATAGTTTAATCCTAAGCTATTGAAGTGTGACGTGAATATGGTCTTTAGAAAATATGGGTAGTTGTCAAATTGTTGTTGGAATACTGGCAGTTCGGAGACATTTATTTTATTGAAATAAGAGAGGAGTGGGTGAGCCTCGTGTGACTTATTCTTATCCTGGTAATTGCGACCTCCTTTCTACGGCATTTGCGGCTGGAGGTACCCCAGGAAAATGTTTTAATAATTTTTAGTTATTGCATATTGTTTATTTAAATTGTTTTTCCTTATTTTAGACACTAATTACGTATCTAACTATGTCAAGTTCATTAATCATCATTTAAAGTTACTTTCGCACCTTTCATTATGTTTTATTTTCCGCATTTTCATTTAATCAGCACTTTCTATTTTTTAATTGTTCATGATTTATTTTGTAAAATTCTTAATTCTATAATATTATATTTCATATTTTGTTATAAATCTACCTCTATTGTTATTAATTAGCTACTTTAAACCTAATTTATTGTTATGTATATTTCTAAATTTGTTTGTTTATTATTTTCCTGTATTTTTATGTTTTTCTGAGTGATAGTTGCTATTTTTGTTTGTTTTTTTATGCTCTGATGAAGGTCTGAAATTCAGGTCGAAACGTCATCACAAATAAATACGTTTTTGTTTATTTGCTGATCGCATCCCCTGACTATGTTCTCGTTATATAAATCTACGGTCGACTATTACACCTCATTTTGATATAAGAAAAGAATTTGAAAAGAGTGATTATAAAGTTTGTAATAAAAAATGGTTCAAAATTAAGGAGATACTGTGGAAATGAGACGAAAGAGTGCAAACCGGAAAATATCCCATTTTCTATTCTATGGAACATTAATTATTATTATATCGTAGGAAATAATATGAAATAACTAATACATTGTAAAGCAATTAGTATGTAATTGTTGTTGAAAAATATAATAAGAGAGATAAGAAAGATTGTAATAACCATAATGAGACCTAACGAATGCTTATAACAGTAATAATCTTTGTGTACATTAACCAACAAAACTTAAATTTACAAGGTCATTAAACAATGCTCCCATCAACGTTATATTCTATCCGACGGATCATTGCTGATTTCTCTGTCAGTTCTTACATTTTCCTGGTCAATAACTTTAAACATCCATTTGAATCAAGGTGATGCATTTATATTTAAATTATGCGTTATATTTAAAGGATGCAAGTCACGCGATTCTTCATTGTATACCCTAGGCTCATCTTCCGACCAAATAAACAATAACTGATTTTAATAAAGGTCTAACTTTAAAGGTAACTAAATATAAAGAATCCATCGATGAACTATATCTGTAACCAATAGATAAATCTCTAGAAGGACTTTATAGGTATTTATCCGATGGAATGAGGGTCATCTTTCCATCTAGACGGGCGGACAAACGATTCAATTTCCCTCATGGCTGAGCGACACTCGAACCGAAGCCACGGATCGGTTGGCAAAGCTAGCTGCCAACTGTAGTGGAAGCTGCGGACATGCGCCCCCTCCGGACCACTTGTTGCTACGTCACCGGAGTGGGGGAAGGACTCCACAGGTAGCCTCCATTGTGCTCGCCGGTCTAGTGAGAGGTGTTCTGTGCCCCTTCTTGGATCTTCGTCCTGCTTTCTAGTGCTGAAGGTAAGTTCCTCTATTCCATCACAAATCATCCTCTTTGATACTGCTTTTCTTCGGTGACGTTCAGTCTTCTTATCCTGTCAAAGAAGAGAACCTTGGCAGGACATGTCCTTGGATGCGGTAGGTGTGGCATTCAGGCCTGCCACTTCCCGCCTGTCTGTTGTGTAACTCTTTGCCCCCCCCACCATGGAATGTCATCCGATTTTAGGTTTTCGAAATCGCAGTGAAGATGAAGGAAGACCGTGTGGCGTGTCCTTGAATGCTGTGCGCCGTTCGGTTATCAACACGAGGATATTTAATGTTCAAACGAATGGATGTTTTCTTTGTGTCAAATGCCAAATTATCTTCGAGCATGAAAAAACTATTTCCCGTTTTAACATAATTAGAATTAGGAAGTTTCCAAGTGCACAATTCATTTCATTTTCTCAATAAATAATCTTTAAGAAATAAATAAGCAGAATCGGTTATTGTAAAGTTCTTAGAATGCTTTCTCAGTTATTAAAAAAAAATATTAAAAGTAAACTTAAAGTCATAGACATTAATGCTTACAGGCGGAAAACGCTAAATGATATAATTCCATTCCTCTGCTG
This sequence comes from Halyomorpha halys, assembly GCF_000696795.3. Lineage (NCBI taxonomy): Eukaryota > Metazoa > Arthropoda > Insecta > Hemiptera > Pentatomidae > Halyomorpha > Halyomorpha halys. The sequence goes on from NW_027110524.1 coordinate 660,061, forward strand.
CTATTATGATTAGTAGTATATCAATTGCTGATGATTTTTAAAACATATTATTAACTCATATATGAGTTAATACAACTAGGAATTCAAGGCAAACGCCAAAGTAAATATGTCATTTTACCATATTCTATCTTAGACTTAATTTCAAATGAGGAACAATATTATATTTTAATCTAAGCTATGAATAAAAACATTAATATTCCAATAAATAAAATAAAATATATAAATTAAAAATCTAACGATAACAAGAGCTGGCAAAAATTGCGTAAAATATAATTTTAAATTCTGAAATTATTCATTTCCAATTTCTTAAATGAAGCTGACAAAGTTCACAAGAAATAAATTGTTGAATGAACATAAAACTACCTTTATCTTGTGATCTGCCAAACCAAGAATTATGGACAAGAGGTTATATATTTCTTTCTCATGAAAAGCGTGACATATATTAACAATCAGAAATATATTATCGTTAACAAAGTTGGCATGTATTGTTATTTATTTCATGAATTATTTTGTCTGCATGTAACGCGGAATAAATTCAAAGTCTCGTTAATCCGATGTCTTAGTGTGTTCAACTTTTACATATCTCTTCCCAAATAAGTAATAAGTAAACAGAATAATTGTTGAATAAATAAAGAATATATTTGTCTTTTATTTTCCTACTGTATTAGACTGTATGGTAGGATTAAGAAGTATTTATATTTGTTTTAGCCATTACATCAATTTTTATGATTTTTTTTTAATTTAAATGAAATCCATTTATCTTAATCCATGCTCTCGTTTGATCTTAGATTATTCTCCTTGAGTAAGTAAAATAAAGAAGCGATTGGTATTCACAGAGAACTAATTTAGTTTTTCTTTCTATTCTCAGATAATGAAAACAATATCTTTTGTTCGAGTAATTATTTTATCTTTTTACTGTTGTAGGTATCCGACGCAGCCATACGTAATTTAGGTCTTTGTGATATACATTTTTGTTTAACTTTCTAATTAATTATTTTTTTATTGTATAGGTCTTTATCTTTTATTAATTTATTCTGAGAATGATGAGAAGTAAAGCTCATTTTTTCATTAAATGAATCGCTACTTGTCTCCCAGTAAAATATTTTCGGGATATTTTGAATTCTTCGAATGGTATCCACACATATTTACTTTCAAATTTATGAACAATGATTCAATTTATCTTTACCTATTCATAATTATTTAATAATATATATCTTGTTCAGAATAGGTCTTCAAATTCATGAGATATAAAGTTGTAATTCAGAAAATATTTTATGTCAAAATTTAATAATTTATTTTTAGTATTGTTCTTATATGGAATGGAAAATTTAAATATTTTTTACTACTTCCCGTATTTGACCTCAAATTTGATATTTAATTTATTTTATGCTAAAAATAGTCTTGTATTGAGTAGACTACGACTAAAAGTGAGAATTGAAGTTATAATAGAGCTTAAAATGTTTGTCATTATCATATTAGTTTTATCTATTACCATTCTTCCATAATTGAGAAATCAGCTCATAAACGAACATAATTTATTTTACAAATGATGAAAGGTTTTTTGTTTTAATTTTTTGAATTGGTAGTAGTCTTTCAATATATACTACATAACGAACCAATCTTATTAACATAGCAAGTAAATTATTTTTGATACGATAGATGTATTATACATTGAATAACTAATAACCGTCCATTAAAAGTTTGTACATGTTTTGGAATAATGGTTTAATGTTAATAATGCATTATTCCAAAACTTGTGAGTATTAGGGGACAGTTATTAGTTATTCAATGTAGAATGCATGTGTTACCAAACATAGAACAATAAAGTATCGAAATAAAATATAGTTGTTTATATTGACTGAATATTAAAATATATATAAAAGTAAATATAGTATGTTTTTCTTTTTCGAGAAAATGAGGCGGAAAAACTAAGGTTTATATTCATTAACATGAATCATAGTTAGTTAATTATTAAGTTGACCAGGAAATTCAATGTGTGACGTAACATACCCAAATACATATACAAGGAAAACGTGACGGGTTTAGATTAGGAAATTAATTACTCCAGTAACGTCCTAATGGAACTTCATCTCTCTGTAGGGTTCAATATTTTATTAGCTACACACTACGGGTTTGTATTTTATATTTTGTAATATGCCCTGCCCTGGAATTATATATATATTTTTATAGCTGTTCATTTTAGTTTTACTATGCAATAACATTTTGCAGTAACTGCCTGCCGTAACTTTTTGTTGCTTTACATCAGCCGGCTGCTGTGGATATCGCAATCATGCCTTTTCTATCCTTTCTCTGAACTAAAGTTATTTAATTGTAATTAAAGATAATTAATTCGGAGAATTCACTTCTAGCATACCTACTAATTTAACTCTAATAGCTAATTTGAACAGTGAATTATTTGATTAAAACTTATATAACCTCCAAAATGGTATTTAATTACCAAACACATATTGTGGAGTTTTACCAACGTTTAATAGTTTTTTTTTATTTAAGAAGTATTCTATAAAAACCTAATATGAGCCGTTTATTTTCTGAAAAAAAACAAAAGAAACAAATGAGTTAACTACTTAAATAGTTACATTTTTACATGATATCTTCATTCTGAAGCAAATTTTTACTAATGTATTTATCAATTATTCTTATCAAAATCATCTATATTTTCTAGCCCAAACATCTTTGCTGGTTAATCAAGTGATGAAAAAGTTTATTTTGAAAATGGCGTTAGTCCTCTTTTATAGGAAATATGCAATAAAGTTTTATGAGGTGTCATATCATGCTATATGAGATGAAATTTCAGAACGCATCTATATCTTTAATTATTAAAGTTGTAGTTGAATTATAAATTTGTTATGAACTATTTAATTTTCATGTCTATATGTATTAAGAGGAGTCTCCGGATATATTTTTGTAATATTTAGTATTTTGTTAGTAACTAAAATATATTAAATTATTCGAAGAGAATAATAACAAACATCGAGTATGAATTTCAATTTAAAAATAACTGTAGACGATTTATTAGTAAGTAATGAAATAATATTAATTTTAATACGAAATTTACATAACGAAGAATATTTTTTTGATTTTGTAACTCAAAAATGTATACTTTTTTTTCATTCCTGTGGATTTGCGCTTTCAAAAAATGTGAAAACCTTGTTTCATTGATTTTGAAAGTGGTATGAGACCATTCATAGCCATTAAAAACATATTTTTCTTAAATAGTGTTAATTATGATAATAGGAATATAAAGTTGCCACTCTTAGAAACCTTAAAAAATTATTCTATTATTATCTGGATTCGATGATAAATGGACTTACACCACTTTTAATAATCAACAGCTCATATAACCATTTCCATAATGTAAATTAAGGTGTTTTGGACAAATTAAAATTCTATATCCGGAACTTATTATTTTTATCTGACAAATTTAATTTTCCCGTTCCTAATAGATAAAACAAATATTCTTTACCTATTATTATTATTATTTAAAACAAATAAACATTTTCAATAAAAATTTAACTATCTTCTTAATATGACCCATAACAATTTTCCAATATCGGATATATTGACTTAGATGTCTTTAGAATATTGCTCAAATCATATCCATTTAGAATTTAAATATTGTAATCTGAGGATGTTTGACTTGCAAAAGCTCAATGGAACACAATTAATCTCTTTATCAAATTTCTGAAAACTGTAATCATTTTCGTTCTTATTCATTTCTCGATATTTATTTAAAGATTTACTCGATATCTCAGTGATTTTTTTTAGAGATGTTATTAGTAAATTTGCTATCTTAAAAATAAAAATTACTATTTACATATTTAAATTAAATTTTATTTTAATATAATTATACTTAGTATACGTTATATTAATCATAGATTTCGCAGGTAGCTTACAAAAATTAATAACCAATTATATTTATATAACATTATTTGACCAATAATTAATTTAAGCAAACTGGTGATTGTATTTTAAGGTTATATGTGGACTTTCGAAATTAATAGCTCATATATCCATTTTCTTAAAGTATAGGTTACTTGGACAAATCAAAATTCTATAACCAAAACTTGTTCATTTTATCCGAAAAGTTTTCCGTGTCATTTACAAATTTAATTCTAATTTGTAGTACATATTAGATATTAATTTAACTTATCTACTTGGTATGCCCCTTAATAATTAATTAAAATTTTAATCATTTTAATTCGATTAAAAAAGTGGAAAAATATATTGTATAAAACAAAAATAATACTAAAAAAAACATATTAAGGAAAAGAATTAAAAGTGTTATATGCATTTTGACTTTATTCCATTTTAATTTTTGGTTTTATTTATTCGTAAAAACTAAATAAGTGAACACCATTAGAAATTTGAGCCTCTTAATTTTTTTAAATGATAATGAAATCATTTCGTTTATAAAGCATTTTTGAAATATTTTGACTAAATTTACCCGTGCAAAAATTATTCCTCTATTCTTGTATAATTAAAAAAATATAAATAGAACATGACATTACTGTCCTTGTGTTAAGTGAAGCTTGAAGGTGTCAGAAAACTGTGAAGTACTTGACCTATTAAAAAACTAACTAGTATTTCTTGGAGAAGGATTTTTTTATTTTATTTTTTAATGGATTTTAAATTTATTTTATTTTTTGTCTAATACTAATTTGATTGATTGTTTCTATAATTCACGTCGTTTTTCTATTCCAGGCGCTTTTTAAAAAATTTCTCGATTAAACACTTAAGTCTCTTCTTCCTGTTTTAAGCAAATATTTGAAAAGTGATACAGGACCGTCGCTTCTTGGGGTTTTAGTGGGGCAGGTCCGGTCGGGAAGGATGGCCTTTTTTGTGTTATGATCTCCCATTATGAGATTATGGCATTTCGTACATCGACCAACCTACTCCCTATAATTCTCTGAAAAGTCAGATAAGTAAGGCTACTACGGAGAGCGGTAGAAGAGGTTTATAATTATAATATAATATAAATAATATTATAATATAATCTAATATAAATATTATAATTACAGCCAATATATTAGTTTTAAATAAGTTTGGGGAAGATCAACCACGGTTTGGATATTCTGGTTTAAAACCTTTCGTCATCGACGCCTCCTGTTATTGTAATGTAAAAAAAAAGCTGTAATGTACAGATTAGAAAAATAAATAATTATTAAAATATTAATAAAAAAAAGTGGTACAGAATAAGAAAATTAAATTAGGCAAAAAAGCTTGTAAAAAAAATAAACAATATAATATATTTTAAATAAATAAAAGAAGTAATAAAAAAGTATGAATAGAAATATCACAAAAAAAAAAGATAAAAGAAATTTATACAGATGATTATTTTTAGAACTCAATTAAATGTTTATCGATAAATCTTTGGATAGAGAGTTGATAACTTTAGCAACTGTTTTCTCCTCGTTACCCAGAAAGTTGGGTTGTTTGCTTCTTTAACTGAAGTAAACGTAAAAAAAAAAGTTTTTTAAAAGTGTCTGAAAACCTTTTTAAGAAAAAATTACTCCTGTTCTTCTCATTATTTTACAAAGTACTCTTCGTTATCAAAAATTACTGAAACGTTTTCCATGAAACCGAAGTTTTTTGGCTCTTATTTCAATGCTGGTTTTTACGGAGTTTTTAGAAAAGTTCTTCCGTGGCATCCAACCTGCATTCGTGATTTAGACATATTGAAAATCTTTCTCTGAATCTTCAGTTTGAATACTTTAAGGTTATAAGTTACAGGTAAAAATATTAAAAGGAATAAATTTCTGTTTTGAATACTATCGGTTTAAAAAATAAAATATATATCATCACAAGAAATTTATGATTTATTCTTTGCTATTCAAACGTTTTTCAAACTAGTTTTTTTTTAAATTGTGTTATTCTAGTTTTAAGAATAATTATCACTTTTTGATATTTATAATTTAATTTATTCACTAAATTTGATTTTAAAATAAATTTAAAAAAAATATTTATTCCGAAGCCGTCCATGAGCTCACTCTAGATTATTTTAACATTGAACAAAGACCTTTGTATGTAAATGTACGATCTCCCAGGTGGTTGATTGTTGTGTCGCCTATTTTGAATTGTAAAATAGTTCTTTTTTTTTAATAGTTGAAAAACAGAACGCAAGGTTTTTTGTTTTAACATTGCAACTAAATGTACAATTAGTTCGCATAATTAGAATCTTCTTTTTACGTAAAATCTATTTTTATTGAATATATTCTAAATTTTGTATTAAAAAATTAATTTTGATAAATCTATATCTCAGGAACTATGTGACGTATAGATGTCTATCAGCACTCAAATAAAAGCTAGTTTAATGTGCTATTAATTAGTTTATGACATTTATTTCCGTATGAATAGTAGTTATCATAGTATTTGCTAAATTAGATTGATTTATAGTTGTTTGGAAAATAAGTTTAATATTCGAAAAATCTTATTTCAGAAACCATAAGACGTACAGATGTCTGCCAGCACTCAAATTAAGCTAGTTAAATTTACTATAACATAGTGTATAACGTTTAACTTTGTAGGAGTAGTAGTTTTTATGATATTCCGATATGAATATACATTTGGGAAATGAAAATTTGTCCGAACAACTATAAATCAATTTATTTTAGCAAATATCATGAAAACTGCTACTCCTACGAAGATAAATTTCATAAACAACTTTATAGTCCATTAAACTAACTTTAATTTGAGTGCTAATAGACATCTGTACGTCACATAGTTCCTGAGATATAGATTTCTCAAAGTAAATTCACTAACTACTGGTCTTCCAGTACAACATTCTGTACGACATTTTTATGAAATATTGCTTTTTAAAAATCTATCTTATTAGCCCATATATCCTACTTTAAATGACGTTCTCTTAGGTTTTCTAGTATTGTTGGTACTTTTAAAGATATAGAGCTCCTAATGAAAAATTAATTTTTTTTAACGTTTTAAACCAGCGGCCATCTTTTATATCCCCTACCTATACTTGGCAGACTCATAAGTTTTGACTAGTAATGATATATAGTTTTCATTAAAGTAATAAAAAAAATAACTGCCTTTTTTCTCCTCTTGGGCTCTTGTACTAAAAGGATTTATGGGGCTCTATGAATCGCGGAGTGGTCCCATAAGACTAATCAAATGACATTAAATTAAATGTTATTAAAAAGAACAATCATAATCTGCTTGAGAAAGATATTTATATGAATCCTGTTGTTATTATATTTATTTATTTAAATATATTATTTAAAAAACATAGGGTTTTTATTTTCATTCACTATAATAATACAAAACAAGCTTAATATACCTCAGGTTACTGAATTGGTCAGGAATAACAGTCTCACCAAAAAGAGTTTTTTTTAAATTTATTTATTTAATGTATTTACAACTGTACAAAATAATAAGTAAAATAAGTAAATTGGATGAATGTTTCATTGGTGGCCCAAAAATAGTAAATTCTAAACAAGGGGTTAGCTCGTAACTCCATTCTGCGGCTCTTCCATGGTAATTTTCTCACCAATCTCTGATCCCTTGGAAGGAAACGCTATTCCTAATTTCAGTTCAATTTGTGAGACGATGAAGTATTGAATGGCAACTCCAGGGTTCTGCAGCTGTATAGTTCTTCAAGCTACGCTAACTGTATTTAAAGGTTTCTCATCCTTATATCAAGACGTGAAAACTCAATTCTCAACTTCTTAAAACTATCACAAATCTAATACTTAAGAAAATTAAGCAATATAGTATGTTTAAAATTTAAAATTCTGATTTAAACAAAAAAATTGAATATGATGTTTCCGAATTGCGGAATTGTTTATTATTCCGAATCTAGTTCTTTCAATTTATTTAAATTACGAACCTAACTACCTATACTCAATTTTTTATTTAACAAATATATTATTTTATCTATGTTTTTCGTTCTTTATTTTTATGTACTTTCAAATAAAATCGAAGCTTAACTCATTTTTTTTTTTATGAATATAATTCAATTTTATAATTTAAACTATAGCAGTAAATGTCATTAACCCGTAGATTGCTGTTAGTTACCTGTTCTAGCAAATATAAAACAAGTGGCCGAGATGAACTGTTATTATGAATCATTTAAGTGAATATTAATTGTTAGTTTTGTGACATTTTGTATTTGGTTTTTTATAACTCACAGGTTTTTAAAATGTTAACAATGATTTCAGTGTTTCTTTTTTTTTAATAATTTATTTATTGTTATTTACAACTGTATACATATATATAAGTTAAGTATTGGCAAAAGCAAAATGTCAAAAAAGAGAAGAAGGAATAAGATCTAACTCGCTTGTACTGCTGTAAAACACTGACTTTATTGTGTTCGTTACA
>NW_027110524.1:675133-678733 GCF_000696795.3 Halyomorpha halys
TGTATACATCAAGTAAATTGGCTGTAAGTTATATTATGACATAATACAAACATGTGGAGAATCTACCCATTGATAAAACTCCAATCAATGTTAATACTCAAAAATGGTAAAAAACAATTTACTGGAAAAATGCTCAATACGTGCAAATTCTTTCAGCAACCCCAAAACACGCAATTTTGTGCAATATAAAACTAGTATGAATAGATCGTGCCTATCACAATTTAGTGAAAAGTTTAAATTGCTTCAAAATCCGGTCTATAGTTATTCGGAAAGTCCGATCTATTGTGCCAGGAGAGTTTAGCTTAATCAAAACGGGTAATAAATTGCTGTTGCAGTTTTTAATGTTAATTTCGTGGGCCGTGTGATTCGTTATGGTCGTTTGATTTATTGCAAAGATTGTCTGTGTAAGAACGGCAATCTGTCTGTGTAATTTTATCTACTTAACATTATTCTCATGAAGTAAACAATGTCAGTTTTATCGTGAAAAAATTAAATGTGTATGATATATAATACCATACGTTTTTCTACAATATTCTAAGTTTTTTCACATCTAAACATTGTTTCCTTTTTATCCGAAACAACTATATTGTAAAGAGTATTGAAAATTTTAATTTATTTATTAATAATGAATACAGAGGTAAAAACAAGGATCAGTCCAAGCCGTTTGTAACGCGGAAAAAGAACAGCTGATGTTTGAAACAGCCTCCACAATAACAAGGCAAATCCAGAAATATACTCGTAAAGGTAGACTTCAATTAATTTATTTTGTTGCTTGGAGAATAACGAGCTTTTTGATGAACTAAATAATTTTGCGCTAATTGGTTTTTCAAATGCCCTTTGTCAGCAATAGTCGTTTTTAGCGTAAGGGTCATTCGGAGGGTTATTAACGATCTTCTATTTTCTGTTTCAGTTTTCCCTCCTGCATCGAAAATATTTCATTCAAACCCTTTTGAATTGATTCAGTTACAATTTAAAAGTAAAATTCAAAGTGAATAATTAATACCTAATTCAAATTTATTAGTCCAATTAAATTAACAAACATTCAAAATAGTGAAGTCACACTTACATCGCTAGTGTTAAAATAAATCCCTTGAAATCACATTTAACCTTCTTCAAATACTCATGATACCCTGTCCCATAGGTTCTTTTAATAATGTTTGACATTTTGTTGAAAAGATTCATTACTTGCGTAGAATCTTCATCAATTCCATTGCTGCACAGATTCGTCCATCCTGTAAAAGCATTAAAAGAAGAAAGTATGCAAAAGTTCAAGGCTGAACATTAGAAAAGAGGAACAAGAAGATAACATTAAAAAAATTCTAGAGGTTTCGCGCTAGGTGCGGAAATGGAAAATTGAAGAAAACAGGTTTGTGCCTACTGGCTCATATCAAGATGGGATACCCTCTCATTATAAACTGGTTCCGAAGTCGGCCCTAGACGGAACAAGATGTTGAGGGGGCATTTGGTGATCAGGATGGATATCATAGTATGGTGTTGTCGCCAAAAACTGTTAGGTTAGAACTTTTTTTTCTAACCTCCTCAATAGCTTTATTTATAAACAAATACAATGCATACTATGAAATTACTCTTTTTTTGCCGTATGGTATTTTAAGAAAGGTTTACAGAGTCCTCTGAAGGTGGGTTTGCATGATAGCCAGAGGACTTTTAGGTTAGATCAGGCAAAATTTAATCTTTAAATTTTCTATTTTATTTTATAGAAAATACGAGATGAGGTTTTTTACATTCCATTGCTCAGTATTTGGAGGAGTGAGAGAATCCGAATTTCGGAGGAGCGAAATCCTCGGGTCTCGAGTTTCTTAGTAAAAAATATGTAAAGATAAAAAAAAAATCTTGCTTTTATAATGTTGTAGTCTCTTTTTCGAGTAATGTGAATATATGAATACTATTGAAAAAAATATATATATTGATTGTTGAATGAAAGGGTAGTATAATTTTACCCTGAGACCGGGCTTCGCTGGCGGTGCCCCTGAGTATAACATTAATCCTCGTTTTTAATTTAATCCTTCAGGCTATTCCCCCCTTAATTAAGGCGCCAATTAAGGTTTAACTTTTCGTGGTTACTAGTAGAGAGAAGTAGGGATCCCAATTCCGAATCATATGGACAACTCAGATGCCCTGATTCGCTTTCTTTTTTTTTATTTTCACATATTTTTGGAATTTATTTTTATCCAATTTACATCATAGTTGTAAACGCATTGTTTTATTAAGACTGAAATTTCGAATACAGAATTACATTCTTACGTGATATTATTTACCATTATATTTAGAAACATAATTCAAGTTAAAACAAATTTTTTTTTATTGTTATTTACAACTGTATAAAAATAAATACAACAAGTAAATTTGCTGTTGGTGACGTAGTGACATGATACAAACATGTGGAGAATCTACCCACTGATAGAACTCCAATAACATTTCTAGAGGTGAAGATCTGGAGGTCATCTTCTTTTCTGACGCCTAGGAGGATTATTAGGTAATGAAGGAGAAGCCAGGTTAGAAACAAGTGGATTTGTGTGGTTAGGAAGTTTATCATGGAAGGAATGGTATCTGGTTTTGGCCAAATCGGCAACATATGGGACATTGAGGTCATGATGGATAAGATTCGTGACAAAGTAATGGGCATGAAGGATTTTACGAAGAATGTTGGACTGTAAGGATTGGATTCTGGAGGAATTTGATGGTTTAGTGGAGCCCCAAAGCTCAACTCCGCATGTCCAGATAGGCCTTGTAATAGTCATCTACAATCAGTCTTTTGTAATGGATTGGCAATTTAAACCGTTTGCCTAGTAAATGTTGTAACTAAATTTTGTAATCAAACAAATTTAAATTTAAAGAAAAGAATGACTAAATAGAAACTATCAAAAATTACCTTACTCTTCGAAATTGGGTATGAAAAGTACACTAAAAGAAACTCCTTTGTTTATAGTTTTATTTTTTAAATATTTAACTGTAAAAACCTACGTTTCGGGGATCCATCTTCATGTTAACATGACGTCTATTTGTCTGTTACGTACTGTGGAGAAGTTTATAATTGAACTAGTTATAAATTAACTTATTATTGCATATGAAAAACATCTTCCACAAATCTAAAGATCTTTTTTTTCTTTCTAAATTATCATGCTGAAAGCCAAAATAGCAAACCTGAAATTTGCGGTAAATACGAAAAAAGTTTTTCACAAAAAATGTTTTAATATATATTTTTTTAAAATAGAAAAAGCACTCATATATAATTTTCAAATCACTACCTAATTGTTTATAATTAACTGACCCATAAGTCCTCTTTACTAACGCTTTCATAATTGATCACACTGCAAATAGAAGGGACGTTGGTTGACTTGTTTGGCGTACTCGAAAATTCGATTAAGTTAAGTATATTTTTTTCGATTGTACTTTTCTTTTTTTTTTTTTTTTTTTTTTTTAAGAATTTAATTCATGCTATGTATTTTGATATATATTTCTAAAATTTATTCTCTCTTCAACAATAATATAATATATAGTAGAGCTTATTGCGACAGATTACGAATGGGAAAGAAGAGATACGGATTTCATTTTCCATCAATGAAGGCCTTTTGTCAGGTG
>NW_027110524.1:678783-680828 GCF_000696795.3 Halyomorpha halys
TCGAAAATTCGATTAAGTTAAGTATATTTTTTTCGATTGTACTTTTTTTTTTTTTTTTTTTTTTTTTTCTTAAGAATTCAATTCATGATATGGACTTTGAAATATATTTTTAAAATTTATTATCTCTTCTACAATGATATAATATATAGTAGAGCTTATTGCGACAGATTACGAATGGGAAAGAAGAGATACGGATTTCATTTTCCATCAATGAAGGCCTTTTGTCAGGTGAGAACTGACTCGGGACAAAATAATACAATATTTTTGGTTTTTAGGATCGTTTGAATGATCTATTCAAAGTTGTAGATTGTTTCCTTACCTAAACCTGGACCCAATCAATAGCAGTTTCTTTACTCTTCCTTAAAAAGCACGTAGTATTATCTGTTGAGTAAACTGATTTTTTTTAAAATATTTTTTTATAACAACTAATTAGTTACTTAATGAGTAACTTTTTGACTGTACCTCAAAATTTCTTTTAGATAAATTTGATTTGGCAATAGCGACACTGATTTGGTAGGATTGGTCTCCGGTCTGGATTTATTGAAATAAAATAATCTATTTTCCTTGATTTTTTTATATCTATGAAATAAACTCGTCCTTAAAAATATAAATGATGTAATCGTTGTCGAGACATTTACTTTCGATGAACTCATGCCGGAGACAATAAAGATGTTGCGCAACCAGAATCGTAAACATGTTCTTTAAACAACGAAATGTTTTGCAAAAACTTTCCTGTGAATCTTCTAGGAACACACATGGACAACGTGTTCTGTCCGACTGACATGTACTGTCGCGGTGAAAACCAATTGTGGCTATTGGTCAACCTGATCGACCATTCATTGGCTGAAGGACGTCTGCTCTTTGAATAACTAAGCATTTCATTTGTAGAACACTACTAACACACTCCATTAAAGATTACATATTGTCAACAACTGTGTAATTGCATTAAGTAACTATGTAATTGTGTTATGGAATGGCCTAGGTACTAAGTCATAAAGCAAGTAACTTCGGGGTATCCACACTGCCCTGTTACTTCTTAATAGCATATAAGGAATATGGGCTGCAATATTCATAGCCAAGTACTCGCTTTCAAATCACAATTCAATTATTATTTTAAGTATTCACCTTTCCAAACTAATTACATCTCCTTTCCATAGCGTTTTTTAACAAGAGATCGCTTTTCCTTTAACGATTTCATCTAATTCCGCATCAGATGTACCGCGCATCAGGTATATCATGTCACGTAATAAAATATTAAAAACAGGTAAAGGTTGATTCATACAATGTATTACGTTTCAGTCCTCACTGTTTAACCAATACTATAAAGTGTAAATTAATTCACTGAAAGGAAAGTTTGAAAACTAACATCAAGTTGCACTTTACGGAATTATTTTAATCGTTGCGGAAGGGAAACAGAGTGTACATATGTAATCACTTCCAGTTATAATAAAAGTGAACTTGAATTGTTAAGATTAAAGTTTTAGAGATTTAAATATAGAAATTTTTTATATTAAACCATCTGAAAATCTAAAATCTAAATTAGATACTTATAGATATCGTTTAATTCAAATTCCCATATCGATTAATCCTCAAAATCAATGGTATCAGTTTTAACATCTTCGGTTGGTTAGACGATTTTCTTATTTTCAGAACCCCTTAATCTGAAACGAAACAAGAGAAATAAGAACACATACATATAAATGTACAACCTTCCGATATAGCCCTTTGTACTGTAGCGAAAGTTACATTTTAAGCAGTTTATGTTTTAGTTTATATATAGGTTAGACGAAAAAATTTAACTAACATATATTTATTTCATAATTATTCATTTCCGCTTATTTTGAACTTTTAACTTATGAAAATAAATACCAGGTCATTCAAAAAGTCCTGTCGTTTTTTTGGGGGAAATTATAAATAAATAAATATTTTCGAATAATCACCTTTATTCATCAAAATATCCACCGTTACAGTCGGTAACCTTCTCCCAACGAGATGGTAAAGCCCAAATTCCTTCCTTAAAAAACTGTTGATTTTTACTGCAAAAA
>NW_027110524.1:681848-686359 GCF_000696795.3 Halyomorpha halys
AAACGAAAAACGACAGGACTTTTTGAATGCCCTGGTAGTTCTCAGTTTATAATGGGAATAGAAAAATGATATATTTATTAAAAAAACATTGTGGGTAACGTTCTCGTGTTACACTATATTATATTGTACATTTTTTAACTATTTTATTATATATATACTAAATATCTGTAAAATTTGTAGAAGTAGTTGTTAAAATTGAAAAAAAAATCCAGCTTCTACGTCACTTGTTTTACTCAATCATTTTGATTGATTTAAATAATTTAAAATGAATCCTTCTAAAAAATAAACATCCATGCTAAAGTTGTATATAATAAATTATTTATTTACATATTCTGATAATTTTTGCCCAAAATTGGCGATATGCAAAGATTTTTTTATAACCAAATTAATCCTCATTGACCAATGAACCTTGTTGGGCTATGTAATATATTATCATATGTCTTATATTGACAACAGCCTTCCCAATTCAGACATCTATCATTCAGACAGTCTTCTCTTGACACTAATGGCTTCTTTGACAGCTGTCAGAATTCAGCTCCTTTGGTATCAACCAGCTAGTTCCTCAAGATAACAACTTCATCTCAAATATATATTTTTTTAGGTCTGGAAAAAAGTTAAACATTACTTCAGTGTCTGAAATGATTCAATAACTGTGTCAGAGACCTATTATAACAGAAGATTTATTAATTATATTAGTTTCGACCACTAGGGGCATTTACACTGAATTTAAAAATTGATGAAGTTAGTAAATTACAATACTAAGTTAAATTATTAATTACAATATTAAATTATACATCCACTTATACCAACTGGAACTACATTTAGACTACATATATTCATTTTTTTCTCATCATTCTATTAATTTTATTATCCCAAACAAAAATCCATTACATAATACAGAAATATAACTATGTATATAACACATATAATCAGTTTTTTTTTCGTAACCTCATTTATTATTTTAATACTATTAAAAAATTATTCAACTTGAACTTTTATTTAATACATAAATTATTATTTTATTTAATGCATACATATTACAGGTAATAATATATGTGTACTTTAGATATTTCACTTGTATACATATATCAGTACTTATTATTGTATATAATAATAATAGAGGTTATGGAAAAAAAATATTATGTGTGTTAGAATACATGGTTATCGTAGGGGATATTTATGTATATTATTGTATTCATATTTATGTTTCTGTATTATGTATTGGCTTTTTGCTTGAGTTGATAATAAAATTAATAAAAATATAAGGAAAAAAAAATTATATGTAGTCTAAATATAATTCCAGTTGGTATAAAGTGGATGTATAATTTGATATCATAGGTATTAGTTAATAATCATAGATATTAATAATTTTTAAAAAATGAATAAGTTTTTCTGTTATTGCGAGATCTTTCAACATCTACTATAAATCTGAAGAGAACCGGTGTGATTCGTAAATAGTACATTAAATGAGTATGTGCCTAACGGTGAGATCGTTTCCGAAGTAGCAACACATCGGTGCATCTTCTTTTTTCATGAGATGACCGTGGGTGAGTCGAGTATGGCTTATCCGAAGACGGGTTAGAACCACATCTTCTCTTCGTGGCATTTTCAAGTTTCTTGCTGAACGTTTAACTTTCTGCTGTACCATTTTTAACTTCTTCTCCCTCGTGTTGAAACATTCGTCCTGCCATCCAAACTCTTTAATCCAGGAAATGATATCTTTACAGGATGATGTTACGACTTGACCTGTCTTTATAGCTAGTCTAACCTGCGATTCTGCCTTTTCATTCCCGGTGATCCCACAATAACCTGGTAGTCATAAAAACAGGACCTTACAACCCGATTAAACCGGGAGATAAATCTTAGTGGTCCAGAGAATCGAATTCTAGAGAAATGTAATTGTTCTGTAACACAACATTACATTACAACTTGTCTTTGCTGGTATATTTTTTATTAATAAACTGAAAACTCTTATATTTTACTTAAAGCAACGGGCGTTTCTCGTAAATCAGATCCTTTATTATATTTATTTTCGTTCTCTCTTATAAAAGAAAAAATGTCGAAAAAGCTTTACTACTAACGTTTGATCATAATTAATTAGCTCAGAAATTAATAATTACGTCTTTTGAAAGTGTTCCAATGAAGGAAACTTTTCTTCTTTTTTTTTAATTATTAATAAGATTTATATTTTGAATATTATTATTTCTTACTTTTAAGTAATTTTCCATGGAATGCCTGAATTTATTAAATGCTTTTGAAGTATAAGTATGGTAGATTACGTCAAGAATTTTTCTTCATTTTTCAATATAGTAATTCATTTCATTCTGAAAACAATTTAATTGGTAAAATATTATGGAGGTGTTACAAATTATTTATTTTATATCTTACTTTTTATAAGTTTTATTGTAAAATATTACTATCTGCGCCTTGTAAAGATTCAATAATAGTATTAACTGGATTATGTAGGTTTATACTGAATATAATTGATTTAAAGAACTAAGTAGAGAAGTAAATAAATAATAAAGTATTTAATATTAAAATAAAGAAATCATTTAAAAACTAATATGATTTTAATGAAAGGAATATGGTCCGGGTGCGGTTTTTTGACCGCACCCGGACCATATTCCTTTCATCTTTACACACGGTCAATCAATAATCTTCTAATATGATTTTATTGCATCAATACAACAGTCAATCTAATTACGAGTGGTAACTTAAATTTGATGAGTTTCTAATACACATGAGGACCTCTTGTAGCCGTAAGAGTTAAGGCCTAGGGTCTAACAACCTCGGAACTACAGCGGCACCGGTTCGAATCCTGCTTGCAGGGCGACTTTAATATCAGTGGTGGTCCCACGAAATGAAAACTTGACCTCCTATAGTTAGAATAGGGTAGATAACCACTCACTTGACCAACAAAGGGGTCATTAAAAAAAAAAAAGTTTCTAATACACAGCTTACTAATCATGGAATTGACTGAACTCAGCCAGTGGCTAATACAAATGATGATGGTACGTATATTGCATTTAAAACATTTTAAGGCTTCAACGATAAAAACGAGCAGTCGCGTTTTACACTAGTTCCACAAGTTTGTGACATGCAACAAACGAAATTAACCTCAAATACTTGGTAAACAAAAAAAGTAACAAACATCAGCATCTCTAAGCTTGTGTGTTTCAGAAAATAATCGTGGAGGACTAGGGGACTTGAATCGGCTAATCCCTTCGATTTTAATTTTTTCATCATAAAAACAAACAAAATAAAGATCAATAGAATAAATGTAGTATATGATAAACATTAATAGAAACGTTTATTTTAACATTATTCATAAAAATACATAAATTTAACGTTCGTTTTAATATCATTATCAGATACTCGTTAATGAATAATGTCTTTATAAGTGCATATTTGTGATATGTTAAATAAAAAAATGTAGTTCTGACGTTAATGGACGAGATTCCTTGATTGCAACCCATGACACATTATTGCTGGCACATGGGAGTTGATGATTTATGTACTAAATAAGCACTAGTTTATATAGTTATAATATTAACTGACCCGGTAATGCTTAACTATTGCTATATTTGAGGATATATATTAATGAACGCAATTTATAATTTGTTATAAGTTATTGTATTTAGTTAAAATTAAACATTTACTTAAAGTTTATTATTGTTATTTAGGAACATAAATTAAACCAATATATGCGATAAGAAATAAAAATAAAATTTATACTGTTTGTCGGACCGACTAAACTATTGAAGTGTGATAAAATGTTTATTAGGAAGTTGATACTCATTTTTAGTACCTCGGGAAATCCTGATATACGAATTTTTTTGCCCAACATTTTCGCCCTACACCACCTTTGATTTATTTTAAAAACTGTAATTAAAAAAATCAGAGCCGAAGATATAAATAATTTTTTGTATGATTTTTGAAACTCATATTTCGCGCTTATAAGTGCATTCAAGACATCCAGCTTTCTAGCAACGGTTCTATTAACTTAGGAATAATATTCAGAGGAGTTATGAACGATTCTATGAACAATGGTCAGTGGGAGAAAAAAAAATCCTTAAAATAAATCAAGGTAAAATATTTCCAATTTTTAATTTCTTCGAAAAATGGTATTTATGAGTATGATACGACGCTCTTACCTAAAAAAAAATAATTGTTTCCACTTTATCCCAAGCCACATAATGTTTTTATAATTTTTTGTCAATATAATGTCGTTTAATGGAATCAGTGATATTGTTTTCTTATCCTTCGAAAAGATTCGTATCGATTGGCGTACAATAACCATTTAAAAAAAACCTTATAATTTCTAAGGTAAAAATTAAAAACGTTCAGTTTTGTTCCTTTTTTTCTAACCGAGAAATTGGGGAGTCAATAGCTTTTAACCATACTATGGCGGCTGGGATAATTTTGAGAAAAAAATATCACGTAAATCGATCCAGTAATTCATAAATTTATTGTGGGAAAATATTTTTTTTTTTTTTTTTTCAGACAGTTTC
>NW_027110524.1:686425-700187 GCF_000696795.3 Halyomorpha halys
TCATATCATGTTGATTGAACTTTTAATTATGCTGAGATATTTCTTTTTCTAAAATAACAAATATTAGGAATTATAAATGTCAAAATTTTAAACACTTGGCATTGAAAATCATTTTTTTTCCACGAACCATCTATATATGCTATCTTAATTTATTATATAAAACAAGATTAACGCCTTTTTCCCATTGAAAAGAAATTATTATAGATTATTGTCTAATATCTTCTCCTAACCCCTTGTAAGATCATACCAACCGACGCTATGATCTCCGAAGTGGGCATACAATAGCCTTGAAACCTGAGATGTCAGCATGAAACGTCAGCTCTTTTGATTATCACTGTTAAAGGTGCTATCAAGTTAATACCCCTATTGACGCCTCTGTCTGGAACTTTCTAGTTGTTTTATCTATACTGAAATACACACAAAGGAACCTATAATCTTCAAATATATCTGTAAATAAAATAAATATTAAAAAAAATAACCCCATTTTTTGTTGTTATATTTAATTCCTACCTCAATTCTTGGCTTAAGAGCTCCGAAGGAAATTATGTTGTGCCTATCTTGAAACAGGATAATAGAGTATCCAATGCATTTGCATATTTCAATTATTAGACCGTATATTATTTTATTATTATTGATATTTTATCTATGGTTCAATACTGTTCTTGCTATTAATATTTACTCTGTTAATTTATATTTATATGCTCCTAATTTACATCGTACATTTTTAATGTAACATTTAATATATAGTCTTATCTTACTTAACAATTGTTTTATCTTATTTTCATTTAGCTCTATCGAATAGATGCAAAGTGGAGTGAAACGTTGCTGACAAATAAATATTATTATTCTGCTATTTTGTGTAACTTTTTTTTTAATCTGCCTTTTTTTTATAATCTTTCTTCAATTAAGCGTTTTTTCTTCGTTTATTTATAATTTGATGATGTGATCTCCGGGTACTTATGTATTATTCCGGTCTGACCAGTTTTGGGTTATAAACTATCTAATTATTATAGTGTTACTATTAATCAGTTAATTAATTATCACTAGGTAATTAGTGATTGAGTCAAAGCTTTGGACCGCTCGAAAGGGATAAACAATTCTCTAACGGTCCCTTTACAGTTGATATCATATAGATTCGCATAAATACAAATATGTTAATGGTTTCAGGTTACAAAACTTGGCTGTACGAAATAATTCGTAATTACTGCAAGTATCTTTATGTGCAGGACACTTAGTTGTTTTTAATAAGTAATTAACGGCATGTCTACTAAACAATTTTCTTTTTTCTTATAACATCATAATATTCTTTTCTACCTCTAATTAAAGTTTGTAATTTTATTTATTTATATATAATGCAAACTTTTGTTTGAGTTGTTTAAAGAGACAGATTTGTTTAGTAGGTATAGAAAAACCTTCATTTGGCCTCAACACTTTTTTATTGTCTTAACACTCCAACGTTTCGGACATTCCGGCCATTTTCAAAGATCTTTATACACTATCACAGCCAAAACATTGGTAATCAACATAAATGCCATACAAAACTGAAAAGACAGGAAACTGCTCGTCGATTCCGACCATTACAACATATACTAGACAAACGGTCCAAACTTCCAATCCATTACAAAAGACTGATCTACATGACTATTATAAGGCCTATTTGGACATACGGAGTTGAGCTATGGGGCTCCACTAAACCATCTAATTCCTCTCGAATCCTTACAGTCCAAAATCCTTCGTAAAATCCTTAATGCTCCTTACTTTTTCACAAATCAAATCAGCCATCGGGACCTCAATGTCCCCTACGTTGCCGATTTGGCCAGAACCAGATACCAATCTTTCCATAATAAACTTCCCAACCACCCAAACCAACTCGTTTCTAACCTGGCTTCTCCTTTACTAACTAATAATCCTCCTAGGTGTCTGAAAAGAAGATGACTTCGAGGTCTCCATTAGAAATGTTTTTGGAGTTCTATCAATGGGTAGATTCTCCACATGTTTTTATCATGTCATAATATCACTTACAGCAAATTTACTTGATGTGTATATATGTATACAGTTGTAAATAGGTATAAAAAAATAAATTATTAAAAAAAACATAAATGCAGGCCATTCTGCTTTTGTCATATTATTTATTATTAGTCAGTTTTCATTAAAACTTCTTATGGTGGAACTACTTTTATTTTCAACATAGTCACCCCGTAGATTAATGCATTTGAAATGAAATAAATGATATAAAAGTCTGGTGGTGCCAAATCAGGTGAATAAGGTGGCTGTGTCAATAATACGTGCCTCAGTTCATGAAGTTTTGCCATGGCAAAAGCACTGGTGCGCGGGAGGGTGTTTCGGGCCATTTCCCGCGTATCTTTTCCTGTAGTTGGTCTGGGAGGTTTGAGTCATATTGCCCCGTAATTTTTTGGCCAGTAGGAAAATAATCTATCAGCAGAATGCCTTTTGCATCCCAGAAAACTGAGGCCATGACCTTTCCGGTTGAACCTACTGTCTTTGCTTTCTTTAGTGGCGGTGACTCAGCATACTTCCACTGCTTTGACTGCTGTTTTGTCCCTGGGATATAGTAGTGGACCCAATTTTCATCTGTAGTCACAAACCGGCGCAAAAAATCCTGTTGGTTGCGCTGAAAATGGGCCAGATTTTGTTCGGACATTTCCAATCTGGTGGATTTATGGTCTAATGTCAAGAGCCGCGGCACCCATCTTGTGGATAATTTTTTTCATTCCCAATTCTTCGGTTAAAATGTGATATATCCGTTAAGGTAAAATCCCTACAGCTCCAGTAATATCTTTTAATAATCTCTCTCTTCAGTAACATTAATAATAATAATAAAATAATTCTCTTAGTTATAATTATTACATTTATTCGTTTACAATCTCAATTTAAATACTCATTTTATCAACACCACACTTTTATTTTTTTATATTTGTATGTATTAGAATTTTCGAACGTCGAGATTAGTTTCACTGAAGTGTAAATTTTTTATTTTCGAGTTAGAAATATTTTAAGATTTGACCTCGTCCATTGATTCCTTATTTATTAATTTGTATTTAGATTACTTATTTAATATATTGATTGGTTGAGAGTGGTTTATATTATTATTAACACAAACTACAATAATCCACTTCTACTCTCAACTTTTTATTTTAAGAAGCCTCCAACGTTTCGGCCCTTCAAGATGCCAACCTTAAACATTGATGTCATAATTCATAATTGCCAATGTCTTATATCTTTAAAATATGCAAAAATAAATATTCAATTGTAATATTATATAAAAATATCAACTTGATATTGTTAATGAGGTTAGTAGAAAAGGGAAAACAATTTTTGTGGAATAGTTTTGTATTGAAATTATGTAGTTTGTAAGTGAATAATCATTTTAAAAATATTGTTTAGAACAGTTACGATATTATTTTAATATTTATTTTTGTTTTTAAAGATATGAGATATGGGAATTCAGCCTGCAAAAAAGACAATTTAATGAATGGTGACATCAATGTTTAAAGTTGTTTCCTTGAAAATGGCCTAGGGCCCGCGACGTTGGATTTTTTTTAAATAAAAAATTAAGAGTAAAAGTGACTCATTGAATTTTGTGTTAATACTAATTTATATTTGTTTATATATTATTTATATTGTATGTATATCACTTTTTGGCGTTAATTAAAACATTTAGGCCTAAATTTAAAATTTTACTTATACTTTTCATAAATTCTAATTTAATACAGACCACTTAACTTATATTAGACTTCAAATATACATTTTCAATCTCTTTATAGCAGTACTGATTAAATTAAATTAAAAAAAAAAAAAACTTAATTGCAAAGTTTCTTTTGTTTTCGGTAAACAGCTTTTTGGCATCATTTAAATTATTATTTTATAGAACTAAATTACAGATTTTACTTGTAATTTTTACAGATTTGAAATTCGTACTGTCATTTAAACATCGACATTGGACTTCAAATAACGTTTTTAGGTTTATTCTAACTACCCTAAATTAATTAAATGCTGTTTTTTTTTTGTTTGTTTTTTTGTATATAAAAGTGTCAGAAAGTTAATATTTCGCATACATGTGTTAAAATATGTTGGAGAGATTATTTGGGTGCAATCCTAAACATCTGGGTACAAACCATCTGCGGTTGTAGCAAGCTGCTGCATAGTCATTTGCATAACGAGCCTACACAACTTGTGATGATTTGTAAACCGCAAAATCCTGATGTACGGGTTTTCATTATTTTAGCTCCTTTTTCAACTTAAGCCGCTTTAACAATTTTTTTTTGCATATTTTCCTGAATTATATACTAAGATATTTTATTATTATTAATAAATCAAACGTTTTACTAAAAATAAATAAATAAATATATTAACCTAAAAACTATGAATGGATTAAAGTTATCGAAATTGAATGTTCGAGGACGATATAATTTTTTACCAGTTCAATTAATAAGACGAAACAAATGGTCAGCGTACTTGGGGGTGAATCCATGGGGTTAAACATTAATATCGATAAAACAAAGATAATCACAAATTCACCGAAACGAGATGTCAAAGTTAATAACCAGACAATCAGTTTTGTCACGCAATAGCTTTATTTAGGACTTTCCATCTCATTTAAGGATAAAAAAGATGAAACAAATAGACTTATTAACATGAGATGGAAAACATATTGGTCCATGAAAAAAAAAGCCTCCAGGATTAAAGACAAATTTATTGGTAACATGTTTGTACTCGATAATTTTATATGGATCTCAGATATGGTCGGCAACAGAAAGAAATTATGAAAAATTAGGGAGGATACAACTCCAATTTTCAAGAAATAATCTATCAAGGCATCTGGAGAAAAGAGCGCATCATACGGGCGCGCACGTTACGGGAACGTGGAATTTAGAATTAAACTTAAAATTTCTACCAAAAGATGCACATCAACTGGTTGTGTTTCATGACTTGATACTAGAAAATGATCTAAAATCGCTACTGAGTGAATGCCAAGAGAACGCGAGAATTGCAGTGGAAGGCTAATTACAAAACGGTGCATACGGTGGAGTCGGAGACTGTTGGGATACTGTGGACAGGAATAGGGATCTATGGAGTAATATAATAAAGAACCTAGTAAATTATCAAGTGTTCAATAACAACAGCACCGAAAATGTTTAATTTAATAGTATCTAGCAAATAATTATTTTATTTTGAATTAATATGAAAACCTTATTAAATTAAGTGTGGGAGAAGGTAGCTCATTGGTAAGTCACTACTAACTCCAAGGACCTGGATTCGAATCCTGTTGAGGTATATAATTATTTTCTGTTTCACTTTAGTTGTGGGTCAGCACTTGGGGGGAGTCCTGTAGGGTCCAAAGAACCTCGTAAAGTGGGTATTCTTAATTGGATAAAAATCTGGCCCTCAACCGTGATTCTGACCAAATCCCCTCCTTTCACAACCGTTGGTCTAAGTAACAGTACTTAGTCAAAGTACTGCATCCCTAACCCTTCATAGGCTTTAACGGTACTGATTTAATTTTTTTTTTGATTCAGTAAAGTAGTGCTTATATTTGTAAATTCTTTTTATTTATTAATTAGACCATGCCTCCCTAGAAAGGGGCTTTTGGTTCTGCAAAGAATGGAAATAAAGCTAGTATTTCTATTATTATGAGCTCGAATCATATTTTGTTCTCTCTTTTTGTGAATTGTGTTGTGCTATCCTAAGTCGGTAGAATGTATAACTGAACGTGACCTTTACACACATTGAAAAAAACAACTTTGTGGTCGTGGTGCGGTCTCTGGTATTTAACCCTTAACTCGGGCGGTTTATGGGAATAGTTATACCCTCTCTCTAGTATTACCACATTGTTTTAATTTTTTTTTCTGACGGAGCTAATTGTTCCGCTAGTACAAATCCTTATCCTTGTATAAATATGTATGTAGGAAGAAATGCATGAAGTGCCTAGGAAGTACTGATGGTTTTAAAATGACTTGGATAATCAGGAAGATATTACCAGTCGTTTATAATCCATCAGGAACAAAGTAGGATTGTTCCCCTTCCTGTACAGTTATAATTTCAATTTCGTCTGTTCCTAATTTATACTTGAACATAAAAATATATTAAAAACCTAAATATTTAATAATAATTCCTATAAAATAATCTATTGCATTGTCATAGTAAAAAAAAAATGATTTTTTTTTCTTGGTTTGCACTACCATTTCCAACCTCTTTTGAACACATTTTAAAGTTTTGTGTTACTTCTTGTCTATAGAATAAAACAAGATGGAGTAAAACTTCGCTAAAAACGAAAAAATCTTCTAATCCCTCTCTTACCCCATCCATAATTCTTCATAAAATCCTTAATGCTCCTTACTTTATCATAAATAAAGACCTAATGATAAATACCTTAATGTTCAATATGTAACTGATTTAGCCTGAACCAGATATTAATCCTTCCATTATAAACTCCCTAACCACTCAAACCCACTCGTTGCTAACTTTTCTTCCTCTTCCACTACTGCCAATCCTCCTAGGCACCTGAAAAGAACTTGTCTTGAAACCTTCTAATGTAGAAAAATTAAGAGTGCTACCAATGGGTTCTTACTCTACATGTCTGCATCTCTGCATTGTTATCTAACATTACATTTACTAGATGCATGTAAATATAATTGTAAATTTCAATAAATAGATAATTATAAAACAAAAGAGTTGTTATCTAAATATATTTAGTTGTTATGTACCCAATATGCTCATTAAAAAAAATCTGACATTTTTTTTATATGTATTAAACATATATTTGATATAATTTATATTCATCCTGGTCACATGTTCGTTTTTTTCTTATTTTACTATTATTCAATTTTATTTATTTGTTTTATTTAATACATTCAGCTATTAATAAAGTTTTTTAATTAATATAAATTAAAATCTATGTACTATTTAGTGCTAAACGGTCAAGTATAATTAATGATAACTATAATAAACCAATGAAAAGTTATCAGTTAGTGCTAAAAGATTTAGTATTGTAATAATAAAAAAACGATGGTAATTTTGCAAAGAAATATCTAAATACAATCTTGTATAACACTTAATAAGAATTTTTTCAAAAAATACTTTTAAAAAAAATTAAATGCTTGTACAAAAAAAAAATACATTTTCACCTACATATTTTTTTTATTTACAAATAAAATAATTTATTATGAACTTTAAATTTAATAATAATTTTATCTTTTTTTTACTACGTATTTTTATTCTTTATTAAAGTTGTTATTTGTGTTTCAGGTAAGAGGAGCATTTCTAATTTGTTTTGATTAGGACAGTAAGTAGTAAAGTAAGTGAAATTTAAAAATAAATAGAATACTTAATGGTCTATCTTTTTGCAGGCTAATTGCTCTTGTCATATATCTTCAAAAACAAAAACAAATATCAAATTAAAACCCTAACGGTTTCAATTAAATTATTAATTAGTTTAAATTAGTCTGCAGAAGAAATACATTTTAAAAGAATTGTGACTATTTAATGATCTAGGTATGTTCAAAAATATTTGTATTATGTGAGGAGGCAATATGGTAATAACGTGAAAACAATTTGTAGTTGGTCTCCTTGAAAATGGCCTAAGGGTCAAAACATTTTAAGTTCTTAAAAATAAAAAGTTGAGAGCAAATTGGGTCATTGAAGTTGCTGTTATTAAATTATGTCAAATATATTAAGTAAATTCTAGTGTTTGATCGGTCATAGAGAATGTTTGAAAACTTAGCATCTAAAGTTAATTTTCAATATCATCATATAGCATTTGTACGCTATTTTATCCAAACTTTTTGGGTTTTCAAAATATTGGAGGGAGTGTCTATTTCCCAGGAGGAAGTCTCTCGTGCTAGGTACAATCATGTATTTATTCATACTTAAATTAGATTATTTTGCAAAATATTGTGATTCTTATGTGTAATTGACTACAACACTCAAAATATTTCCTTTGTCGTCATGGGATGATCTCATTCAATTCAGAAACGTTAAGAACATATTTATTTCTTTTTATTCATCTTTCTTTTTACATCCCTTCTCCTTTCTCTGCTCTTTTCTTATCCTTTCTTCCTTACCCACGTTATTTACAAAATATACATTACATATATATCTTCTTTCCCACTTTTTTTATAGGTTTAATTTTAAATAATTTTCATTTTGTGCACATATCAACTTACTAGATTTTCATGTGCATTTTATTTTATTTCTTGTTCTTTCCTCTTTCTTAATTTATATATTACTCATTCTAATTGGGCCTTTATCTTCTTATACTACTTTGGCTGCGTCCTTCAACGCTGTTTATTGTTGTTGATTTCGTATGTTCTAATCATTTTATAATTTCTTTTATTCATTATAATTGCTATATATTTCTTTTGTTCCTAGCCCTCACGAAGACCTGAAATTTTGGCCGAAACGTAATTAAAAAGTTTTTATATATTTGTGTTCTTATCTGACCACAACCCAACCATCTTCTCATTTGTATACTTCCACCCTCAACTATTAAGTCATCATTCTGAGACATAAAGAGTATTACAAACGATATCTTAACCATTATTTTGATTAAAATATTTTTAAAATATCTTGCCCTCATTTCGACCCTCCCTCTAGGGACGCTTTCTCCCCCGAAATTTGAGTTGACTGTATATTTTGTTTCTTTTTACCAAGACGAAGTTATGACCTAAGTTTCATCGTTTATTTAATCTATTTTGGTGTATGCTCTTAGTAAAAATAAAATATTAAAAAATAATTTAGCTCCTAGCTTCTGTCGGCATTTCTTTGTGTGTCATCGTAAGAAGATATAAGTATTCAGCGGTTGAAATAAGGTTTTGAATTATTCCAGACAGATCCAGTGCCAAGACACAGAATGAAATGTTCCCTGCGTGATTTAAATACATGTAAGGAATATTTTGCTTCCAAACATGTGATGCTACTATATTTTATTTTTTAATTTTTGATTGTAGCCATTTTGGTTATTAATTGTAGGCTAAAACCGGAGTAAGCAGGTGTGGCAGGCAATACCTGTACATATTTCTCAGGCGGCTATACTGGTCAATGTATTACTAGAGGAAATTTGCTAAGCACATCGTAAATATATATTTCTAAATTAATTTATACCTTCTTTCCTTATAATAATTTTTGAAAACCCAATTTGGTTTTCGGTAATCATTATATATAAGATGTTAGTTTTTTATTTAACAATATCATTCAATTTTTATTTTTATTATTTAAATGCTTATTTTGCGATATTAAATTCTAATAAAATCGGAATAAATTAATTGGTTATCTATGATTACACTATTTATTCCTCAAAGGCATAAATCAAAGGAATCATTGTAATTTGTAAATATCATTTCAAATAATTAACTAAAAAATGTTTGGCCGTTGTCGGTGGAGCCTTTTTTCACTTCTTGTTATTCTCTACAAGCTGTAATATTTTTTACTTGATTACCCATTTTGGCGGGGGTTGGTAATAGTTACATAATTAAGCTTTGAAAAAACTAAAATAAAATTCTCGGACACTTTACGATTCCGATTATGGAGACTGTAACATTATTAGCACTGCAATAGATTTCAGAACTTTTCAAACATCCACTTCAATTTTAAAATCTCATACCGGGGAAAGTAATTGTAAATTAATTTTATACATCATTTTTTTGTTTTATTTGTCAATTTTAAATAATGTTTTTCCTTTGGAAATAAGGAAATGGGAATACTTTCTATATTAGTACTTTTTTGGATGATTGAAAACATTTGTAGTGTTATATTTCCTTGTTGACGATAACGCCCCGAAAATAACACTGATATTGCCCTGCGTAGGCTTATTTATCTGATCTGTACTATATTTGGTTTTTATTACACCCACAAAAAGCCCTTGTTCATGGTTCAGTATATGAAGTATTTACTGTTATTTATCTGTTATTGGGAGAGTCAGGAACAAAAACTGGTGTCGTTATTAACTAAGACTGAGAATCAAATGGATGAAACAGCGTTTAATTGAGAAAATTTATGGTTTTGTCCATCTGAAGTCACTTGTAAATTTTTAAAATAGCATTGACTTTGAGGTAGAGTAGAGAGTCACGATGGCTAATCTGTGGTAATATTCTCTATAGGAATCTACATAGTGAAGACACCATAGCAGTACTCACGTATGTTTGTGGTAGATGGTTCCTAACCGAAGTTCTGGTAAAATAAGCTCAGATTTGAAAGAATCATTTTATAATGGATATTTTTAGAATCATTTTATGAAATTTGGATTAATCTCCGGAACATTTTAGATTTGTAAATGGTTATGAAATAGTGAACTGGATGTACAAATAGTAGAATATTATATTATTTGTATGTAAGTTTTAAATTACTTAAAATTAAAATTCTGCGTAAAATTTGTAATAAAAAACTATTGATTGTAAATATTTTTAGTTTAAAACTGGATAGTGGGCAGAAAACCGATAACATAGTTCAAATACCATAAGAATAAAGAAACTGTAAAAAGGGTGTGAATTTCTAAAAAAAAAAAATGATTTAAAATTCAATGAAATCCTTTTAGAACATAGATTGTGAGATTACAACTCAGTAATTATATTTTTTTTTAAATTATTTATTTATTATAATTTACAACTGTACAATGTAATACAATAGGTAAATATGTAGTATGTTTCATATACACTTGAAAATCTTGGGAAGGAACCACCCATTGGTGGTACTTCAAACATTAATTTAAACTAGAAGGTCCCGTGGCCATCTTCTTTGTAATTATAATTAAAATAATAAAATATTTGTTTCGACAATATTTGAAGAAACGTGGGTCAGAACTTTTAGATATAATATAATTTACTTATTCCAATATAATTATTATATAATATATACATTAATTGCAAACGTGAGGTTTCGTTGATTCGATGCAAAGAAACAGATGAAAGTGTGTCGAAAGGATGTTGGAAAATCCTGTGATATTTCAGTAGTGTTGTACAGGAAATATTATCATCTCAGGAATTTATTGTCAAAGGTATAATATTAAAAATTCTGCTGATTTATTTTTTTATTTCTTATAAAATTGCAAACGTGAGGTTTCGTTGATTCGATGCAAAGAAACAGATGAAAGTGTGTCGAAAGGATGTTGGAAAATCCTGTGATATTTCAGTAGTGTTGTACAGGAAATATTATCATCTCAGGAATTTATTGTCAAAGGTATAATATTAAAAATTCTGCTGATTTATTTTTTTATTTCTTATAATTAATATAACATAAAACATTTCTACAACTTTTAAAACTATGATAATTTTTTTTTAAGGTCATGCCATTTCAATTATTTTTTTTTTTTGTTATGGGATGTTAAGGTCTTTATGAATGAGTTTATTTGTGACGTAATAAGGAGCATCAAGGATTTTACGTAGGATTTTGGATTGTAACGATTGGATGCGGGAAGAATTTGATGGTTTGGTGGAGCCCCAGAGCTCAATTCCATATGTCCAAATTGGTCTGATTATTGTAGTGTATACTAATTTTTTGTAATGAATGGGAAGTTTGGAGCGTTTGTCAAGTAAGTGTTGTAGCAATCGGAATCTACGAGCAGTTTCTTGTCGTTTCAGTCTTGTGTGTGGATTCCAAGTAAGTCTCTTGTCAAGATGGAGTCCTAAGTATCGAATCTGTTCAACAGGCATTAGTGGTATATCTAGAAAGGATACTGTAGGACAGGAGGGCAGAGGTTTACGACGGAGAGTGAAGGTGATCTTGTGGGATTTGTCAGGATTTATTTTGATTCTCCAGTTTTTACACCATTCTTCAATAGATGTTATGTGTGCCTGTAGTGTTTGTGATGCATTAGTTGGGTCGTTGTCTACAGAAAGTATACATGTGTCATCAGCGTATGTTGTTAGCACTGTGTTAGGGTGGGTTGGGATGTCAGCTGTATAAACCGTATAAAGAATGGGACCTAAGATACTACCTTGAGGAACACCGGCGGACTGAGAAAAGAGAGACGAGTAGGCTTGGTTATGATTTACTTTAAAGGTTCTATCAGTGAGGTAGGAGCGGATTATAAGGAAATATGTTGGGGGTAGGAATTGACGAAGTTTATAGAGCAGACCTGGATGCCAGACTCGATCAAATCAATTATTTAAAAATTTCTTACAACCGTATTTGGAGTATGGCTCGATTTTAGATAATGGAAATGAAATAGATTAATTTTACACTTCTCTTATAACAGTTACTGAAGTATTATGATTTCCGTTGTAGGTCTCTGCATTAAATTTTTTAAAGATCTTTTCTAGAGTAAGTGGACTACCCGTTATGAATATTTAAACCTGCCTCCTAGGAGCTACTAATACCCATATATAACCGGGTTTAGTCGAAAATAGTTTATTAATAACCTTGAGAGGTAAGTCTCAGAGGCGGTATTGGAATGTCACACCAAAATAAATAATTGTATAGGCCGTATTTTCTTTCCCCAGTGGGACGTCCATAAAAATATAATTACTTCCATCATAAATATATAAGTGTTGCATTTTGTGTTTTTTTAATTCGGTCATACGTAACGTTGAAAATAAATTAAACACGATTGCAAACGGATATATTTTTATTTATTTTATAAGTGTCTACGAAACAAATTTAAAAATTAATTCACTATTTAATAATCTGTATGTGTATCATATTAAGCTGGACAGGACATGTTGTGCGGGTGGACAATAGATGGGCCGTTTTAAGCTGAGGGAGGTTAGCGACTGCCTCGTGTTTGCAGCAGAGCCGGTTCGAATCCGGCCTGACTGGGTTGGCTTTTATTTCTGTAGCGGTACAACGAAATGAAAACTTGACCTTCTACGATGGTTAAAATAGGATAGTTAAAAAACACACACAAAAAAAATAAAATGAATGGAAAGTAATGCAACCACACAATATGTTATAGGCGTGGACCTCTTTATGGAAACATGCAAGTAAGATCAAGTTGTGTAATGCAAGGTGGCAAGATGTGTGACTGCTGATGCAAGTAAAGTACTTGGTATCAAAAAATTATGGAAGGCAGCCAAAATTAACTTAGAAAACTGACGATGTATATTGGAGCAGGCCAAGTCTCAAATGATTAGCATGAATGATTTACTTCGCTTCAGAAATGTCGCTTAAGAAAATGTATTTTCGTAAAATTAAAACTAAAAAAAAATTTGGATACTTCACTCATGTATAAAAGATTTGGTTTACATAAAGAAAAAAAATCCTTAATCTACAACTTTAGATTTGATATGTTTGAAAATTAGTTTTAGAAAATTGAACTGACTTATATCCCAAATGTTTTGCAGTTTTTTTTTTTTGTTTTTTTTTTGTATTTTCATTGTTCAAAATAGATTCATTAGTTTTATATGCCTTCTGCCAGGAGGCTTGTTTACTTATCTGTCCAATCCAAGGGCCAAATAATATGTATAATGTACGTCGCTTAGTTATAAATTTGCTTAAAATTAAAATAAAAAAAAAATTGAATACTTAACTCATTTATAAAAATAAAATAGTTGGTAAAAAAAAATCCTTAATCAAAACCTAGATTTTTTTATATTTGATATATGTGAAAATTAATTTAAATGAGCAAATCACTTAGATCCCAAAAAAAATTCATAGATTTTTTTTTCCATTTTTATTGTCAATTATGTCAGCCGTTTTGTTTCCTTATCCAATCCCAGGGCCACATAAAAAATTTACATTACCAGTAGGCCTCTTGTCTCGGAATCAGTCTACATGTTTTGCATTTTTTTATTCATAAATTATTTTTTTAATA